>NW_024081321.1:245538-261508 GCF_003009895.1 Hyaena hyaena
GGGGTGAGAGGGAGAGGGAGGTGGGGTTGAGGGAAAGGATGGGATCTGTGTACCTGAGGTGTCTTGAAAAGACTGCATATTTATTTGCCTTCTGGGAATTCATGTTCTATATTAGCGTATTGAAGTCTCTAAGGAGTCCAACAATAACATTTTTGAGAGTAAATGGATTTAACATTCGTTTGGTCAAAAATATTTTCTTTGTTGATTTGCTTTGTATTGTTTTCATGGAATGTCTTAGCATCCTAGACCTAACTAGATACCATGAAACATACCTAGAAGTATTATCAGAGACCAGGGATTCCCAATTGCTTCTCTGCAGAGCAGCTGTTCCAGAATGAGACTCCATGGTGACCATTATTTGACAAATAACAACAAAGAGAGACTGACCAAACTTCCACCAGCAACTGTTGGTAAATAGTCTTTATTTTTATTTTTTATCTCCCATTGTAGTCCGTATAAATACATTTTAATTTTTGCAATCGTAATATAGGTGATATTTTGTGTTCTTTTCTCACTAAAACTTAACTGCAAATCTCTTTTCTTACTGTTACATGGTTTTAATAGTTATTACTGTTAATGACCCATTATGGAAATAGCAAAGTTTACATACCATTCCCCTTGTGTGACACAAATGCTCACTCCCGTAGTTCTACAATTATAAATAATTTTGCTGCAAAGAACAGGTAAAACTATATTTTCTTTTCTAGAATTATTTCTGTGGAATAAATTCCCAGCAGTGTGATAACACAGTTATGAGATCTGTATTATTATCCTAATGGAAATATTCGGTCTTCATGGAATTAGTAAGTTTGCTTCTCTGGAGTATGGTAAAGAATGGATGAGAAAGAGTTGTCAAGCAACATTCTACATGATTTACTGGCTGAAATCAGATTTCCCAGTAGACAGACTCACAATACAGAAATACCCCTCATATTCAGAAAGAATAGGGCCTTTATAACACTTTTTCTTTTACTTTTGTGTCTGTAGAGGCAGAAAGGTGCATATTTGAAACTCCATAATTCTCAGACAACCTGCCAACCTCTGTCTTTGCTTTCTCCTGGTCTCCTTGACCCTGGGAACCCTTTTTTCCTGGCAGGGAAGCACTTATATGCTGCTACCCACTTTCCAACTCTGGAACTGGAGATAAATGCCAATTTGGAATCTATCTCTCGAACAGGGAACTGCCTGTGCCTGAAAAAGGCTTTAGCATTCTTAGATCTGCAGTTATGAATTCCAGCTCTCAACACCCTAAAGAACAAAAAACAGAAAAAATATATATTTCCTTGTGAAAATGAATCTCAACAGAATATAGGTATATGGATATGGCTGCAATTAAACTTTGAGCTTGTGTTACCAGTAAGAAAAAATTCACAATAACCATGATAATTTCAGTGGCTATTCTGATGCTCTGGAGTTGGTAAAAGTGATGCATTCTGGCTTATAATTCTGAAACTCTGCAGAAGGGTTTCTCCACTCTGGAATGCTGATTTGCCATACTCTGAATCAATGTTTTAAAGGAGCTGCTAGTTTGGGCTTTGCTCATCCATTTGGCTACAGTGATCGCATACCCCTTCCATTTATGGATTTGGTGACAACTCAGTTCTTTCCTGAAACTTCTGGTGGAAACACAATTTTAGAGGTGGGATAGAATCTTCAGTGTGGGCCATGAAAGCCACAAGAGTATCTCAACTCATGTGGCCACAAAAGGGACATTGAAGTAGAAGGGTATCATGTGTATTTCACAAGTGTCAAGACACTCCTGTAGTCTTGCGGGTTTTATCTGTTTGGTTTGTGTCTTTATCCTTCTGGAGAATCTTTTGGCTGAAATGAAACAACTAAAAAGAAAATGTGCATAGACTGAAATAGGAAAGTAAGGAATAAACTCGAAACAGAGCATTTTGTGGGGAATGCAAATATAACATAATCAAAGTGATTGAAAACACACACTTTACAACATCACACAGAATAACAACAAAACAAAGTTGGAAACATGGAAGAGAAAATATAAGCAGTTTAGATCATCAAATTAGGGCATACAACATTCAGCTAAAATTACATTAAAGAAAGAAAGAACAGAGAAAATGGAGAAGTTATCAATAAAATATGGTAAGATTTCTGAGAAATGAGAAAAAATGAATCCTTAGCATAATTAAGGCAAGGACAGCAACACCAAGTTGTATCTTTGTCAAATGCCAAAACATTGCATTTTGATGAAATATCCCTAAATGCTCCAGGGACAAAAAGCAAAGGGTAAGGAGTCAGAATGTCTTTGGACTTCTCCATGCTACTATTACAAGCTTAGCAGATCATGGAGCATCACCTTCAAAGTTAAAATGAGAAATCATTTTCAACCCAGAAACCTATACCTGCCAAGTATCAATAAAGTATGAGAAGGGACCATAAAAGTGAGCTCAGGTATGCGAAAGTTCTAATTTCCCTCTCACTCCCCTCATTTTAGAAAGCTGCTGGAAGTTATTCTTTGCAAAAGAGACAGGGCTGGATGATCACTGAGAAAGCAGTACAGATGCTGCTGGGCTGATAGGTTCTCCAATGATAGGCCCCCGAGGCAACATGTGCCCGTGCTCCCCAAGAAAGATTTGTGAAGTGTATTTGGAATGTTGCCATCTTACCACAAATGCTGGAAGACTGATGCCATGTCAGCTTCTTTTGGGGGCCCAGATGAGACTAGGAGTCTCCTTCTGAACTGCAGACAGGGGAAGTGAATTTCAACCAAAAAGGGCTCTGCACGCACACATCTGTTAAGTAGGTGGGCCCAACCTGGGCCTTCCCATTGAGTCAGCTCACAAAGCAGAGGAGAGAGAAGGAAGATGCATCAACTTCTGGAGGAAAGGTGGCAGAGAGCTGGAAGGTTGGGAATTCCAAGACAGCAGTGCCTTCTCCCCTGCTGGATACTGTTCTCTGCTCTCAAATCTAAATTCAGGGCTCATCAGTGACTTCTGTAATGGCACAGGGCCTGTTGGGGGAGAGGTGACCCCTAAACAAATCTGCTTAGTAATCACCTGTGCCTTTTTTGTCCCTCCATTCCAAATTTCCCCCTCTCACCCTCCAGATACCCTAGGAATCTTGGATGTCCAGACTTTGACTAACCATCACTTATGCTCACACATGTCCCGAACGCCCCTCAACACACCTCTTCCCCCATTCCTGTCCTCAGTTCTGTACCACTGGTGAAATGCTCTCTCGCTTCTTTTCCTTCTTACCTCCCCATCCGGTCGGGGAAGAATGATCGGTATTCTCGTTCATGAACTGACAACAGCTGTCAGAAAGAAAGCAATTCAATTAATTTCAGTCACCAAAGTGCAGCTCCAGTTGCCTGAACATCAGGCAAGGGGGTTCATCTGTTGGGATAGAATTACCTGCCTGGTGACTTACCAAGAAGGTGGAGAGATCTGTTTGCCTGTACCCCTTGGGACTCCTAGAAACTAAGGCCCTAGAACTTGAGAACCAGAGGGAACCTTTGAGCTTTTCCTATTTATCTTCCTTATTTTACACAGCTGAGGGTAAAGGAGTCCAAGAATAAAAGCCAACTGCAAAGAACTGTTTGGTGGCAGAACCAAGGAAAAACCTGTTGACCTGACTCCCTTCAGTGCTCTGTTTCTGTTTAATGCCGTCTAAAGACTGGAAGCTTTTACTGACCCCATCCCTTGCCTGTCCTCCATGTCCCTAGAGAAATGTTCCCACAGATCCCTATATTTAGAAAAGTATTTACAAACCACATAATATGATTATCTTCTAAAAAATGGTCTCAGACTACATCTTGAGTAGGAAAAAATGGTAACGTCCAACTCTTCGGTTTTTTGTTTGTTTGTTTTTGTTTGTTTGTTTGTTTGTTTGGTAGAGAGTAGAAGCTACCAAAAAATGACTAAGATAGATGAGAGTGGCTTTTTATCTACAACCTCATTACTGTACTCTAAACAGAGCATGTCATAATGTTAATCCAGTGTCAGTCATTTATTAGATCAACACTAAGCAAGCAGGCAAAAATAATTAGCACAAAATATTCAGTAAGCTCAGAGGGTCTGGTTCTTGGTCCTTTTAAGTGTTCTGGCCTTACTTTGCATGAAATGTTCTCTTGAGCCAAACACCACGTTGCAGACATAGTATTCTGGGATGTAAAGTTAGTCAGATGTCCAGAAATACTCCTGATGGTTAGAGGAAGGACCATTTGGGGATATCAGGGGTTATGTGTACATAAGGAGACTACCAACGTCACTGGGTTCTATACCCCTGCCATGTGAGATGTGGGGGGCACAGGGAATGTAGGGGTGTCTCCAAAATATCTTGAAACCCTTGAATTTTACCAATGAGATCCCAACACTAAGTCCTCATACAAGTCAATAGATTAATATTTTTTCACCAATAAGATCCCTTTCTGACATTTGGTACACAAATGAACACTGGGTTGATTAAAATTTGGCTATCAGAGATACATGTTGTAATTGCCTCCAAAATGTGTTATTTTCCAATATAAGGCCAGCTGACCTCCCTCATACTGTATACTCTTGGGTAAAACAGTCAATTGCACATAGATTAAAACTATACTAGTGCATTTGTAAGTCCTCCCTACTGTAGTACTTTAAGGTATGTTTTGTACTTCATGACAGGGTAGAATCTCCTGCCCAGAGTCATGTCTTCTCAACTCAACATTTTCAGGGCTTGTCTTGTTCCATTCCTTTGTTTGTGTGATGGTTTAGTTGTGGTTACTAGTTGATCTGGGTCTATAGCTTTATTCCCCATGATCAGAACATGAGCCTCCCTTAAAACACAGCCCCAGGAAAGCATTCTCCAAGGTCATAGATAGTTTACCCAATTGGGAATTGTCTCCTAGAAATTAGCATAGGTTCTTAGGGGGTGGGATTTGGAATCTCTGAGTTTCCACCAAGCTGCTAATTAAATTATTTTCATCATGATCCATACTGGGAGCTTTTTGCTTATGATGTAGAATAATAAGTATAATACTGGGCGAAAACAGAGTAGAGTGGTCACTATGGGACTAATGGTCTCACAATGGTCCAAAAGGAATTGTCTATATCTTTTAGAATCTGAGTGGCCACTAACCCATATTCACATGCATAGCAAATTATAGCCTAAAGTCCTTGGACCTCAACCTGCCATGCTCCAGCAAATACCTCCCCCACAGATGAACTGATGTTGAATAACACAACTGGAAATGTATTCCTTCAACCTACACTCTTGCATTCCTTGAAATGCAAATACCCCCAGGTTTGATATCCACCAGCAGATCAATGGGAAAGATAGATTTTTGTGGAGAATGGGGAACCAGACAGAGGCTCTTGTCTGTACCCCTCAAATCAAACTGTATTTGCCTATTTTCTCTGCTTGCTCGTAAGATTTGCCCTCATAAAGAAACAGAGCCAAATCCTCTTACTCTGACATATCCAAATAATCTAACCTTGTGATCAGGATCAAAAGGAGTTCAGGTGGATTTGTACTCCACAGGTATAATATTTGCCTTGTCTGATTTGTCATTGTGCACAAACATAGGCTATTACTTTTATGGCCAGTAGAAGGGCAGAAGCCAAAGCTCCGGCAGAGAGTAAATAATATATTCCACAGTGACGGAAGAAGACATTAAAAGGCTTATAAGCAAGGAGTCGCTGTTTGCGGAACCCATCCTTGTGATTTACAGCATTAATGCTTGCTGCACACAGCCCGTCCTTATAATTGGAGGCTGGTCTTTCTCAAAATGAGGAAATTGTGGTAGTTTTAGAGGCTTTATTGGGATCTATTGTGTGTGAAAATGCACACTGGAAGGAAAGGGGCCTGGAAAAATGGCACTTGTGGCCCACTGCACTCAAGAGTGTGTTTATCTGCACATAGTCCATGACCCCTGCCTTACAGACACCCTATGTAGGTCCCAGGGGACTGGCAGAATCAATTCAGATGCCAAATTCAGACTCCGGTCTCCAGGCGCTCCACAAATACCACACAACAGGCCTGCCTACTCACCACAACTCCTCCCCACACTGGGCAGCTCTAATCAGGTTTGCCTAACCATGCAGCCCTGGGAGCTGCAACTGGGCTTGTCTAACCACTGAGTTCAGGTATGGGATCCAAGGATTCCAGGAATGTGTGTGCGTGGTGGGGCTGAGAAGTAACACAGGTAGCAATATGCCAGGCAGTGGTCCTGAAGCTTCACATGCATGGAAATATAATCTTTCAAGGTATATGCCATTTTAGTGGATGAAACAGAGCATAGCTATGCAAAGCTCAGCATCAGCATTCAAACACAAGCATTCCAACTTCAGAGTCTGGGGTAGACCCGAGACAGATGGCATTGGTACCTCGTTGCCCCTCCAAAAGCCAGCTGGCTCCTGCTGCCCAGCCAGGTGATGACTTTCTTTGTTAGCAAGGGCTGACTCAGCAGTTCTAGAAACCTGAACAAAGGCATACAGCTGGTTTTGCTCTGCATACCCTATGGGCATTACTCAGGCAATGGCTCCAAATGTGAGCCACCCAGGGATCGTGGATGAAGATCAAGTATGTAAATTTCTTATTCTTCACAATATCTCAATCCTCTTCTCCTGGCAAACTTGAGTGACTACATCACCTTCACCAATTATTGCTTTCTTTTCTTTTCTTTTCTTTTCTTTTCTTTTCTTTTCTTTTCTTTTCTTTTTTTTGTTTCTAGATATAATTTATTAAGATATCCAATTATAGGGGTTCCTGGTTGGCTCAGACTGTTAAACATCCAACTCTTGATTTTGGCTCAGGTCATAGTCTCATGATTAATAAGTTTGAGCCCCACGTAGGGTTCTGCTCTGATAGTGTGGAGCCTGCTTGGATTCTCTCTCCCTCTCTTTCTTCCTCTCTCCCACTCATTCTCTCTGTCTCTCTCTCTGTCTCTGTCTCTCTCTCAAAAATAAATACATACATAAATAAAAATTTTCTTTAAAAAGATACTCAATTATAGAATCACCTCTGCTTTCTAACAGTGCCCTATCCAGAGAGTATTCCTGCTTCCTTAAATGTCCTCCCAAAACACCTTGCTGAAGCCCAAATCCTCTGCTAACTATCATTTCAGACACTCTCTTACTGAAATACCAGGTGTTTCCCCATGGTGTGTGGCCTTGCTTCCTGCCCCAAGCATCCATAAACCCAACTTAGTTTGAATACAGCTGAATTCCAGATGAAAAGCCTTGAATGAAGAGACTCAACAGCCATGAAAACTAAAACACAAGTCATTCGGAACAAAAAATACATACAGATGCAAAAAAAACCCTAGCTCTCACTTCCTTTGACGGCTGGGATGGCTCAGTCTTATAGAGTCTCCACTTCTTGGAGTGCAGGTCAAAGTTGTTCCAGATTTCTGTTTTGCCCTTGAAAATGTCACCATCACCACTGTAGCACCGTTTTACTAAGAAAGGCAAACAAGTCTTGTGATTCACTGGAAAGATCAAAGAGAAGAGACTGTATTTGTTTTCCAGGCTTGTGTAGCGACTGATACGGATGACATTTCCATGTATTCGATAAACATTTTAAACTTTAGTTTTCAGGATATGTAAGCTAGTAAGGGAGAACATGGTGATGAGTGTCAGGTTTTGTAAAGGAAAGTTACATAGATGTTCCCTGTGGATTTTTAAAGTATCTACATCTAGATTTATCAATTGTACCTAATATTTTTTAAAGCATTTCAAGAAGTTATTTGTAGATATAAACCCCAAATTTTAATACAGTATAATAAGTGTTATGATATACGTGAACCCAGACAACTGAGGAGGACAGAGGAAAACTTTTGTTGACATGGATAGGCCAAGGATACACCGAGCGTTCCTAGATAAGGTAATGCTTCTGTGGAGTTAAGTGGTCATTAGCCAGGCATGTGATCTACAAGGTAGTGCAGGTAGAGAAATCCACTTTGGTAAAAGAAAAGAGGTCAGGATCTTTGGGAGAAATTTCCTATAGAAATAGATCAGTTTGGTACTCTTAAGTAAACTTCCCAAAGGCCTCAGGCTGAGTTAGTATGTTTCTGCTATTATAAAGCATGTGATGTACTTACATACCAGTATATTTTCTAAGTATTTGTTTCTTGTACTAGAAGGAATGTTCTGGAGCATTCCTGATCCTGATACCAATATGGTAGGTGAGACTAGGAACAGGGCTTTAGCGTCAGATAGAACTGGCACTGCTATTACATCCTACAACTTAGACAAGCATCTGGCAGCACAAAACAGGTGCTCAGAAATATTTTTGAATGAATATATAAAGTCACTTGACCTTTTTGAGCTTTAGTTTCCTCATATGTAAAATAAAGATAACACCTACCCCTGGAGGAAGAGAGATCATTGAGGGGCTAATGGAATAATCTAGAGAAGTAATGATGTTGGCTTTCCTTCAGGTAGTAGCATTAGAAATGGAAAGTTCCAAAGGAAAATGTGTTCTGAAGGGGGAATTTTCAGAACCTTCTAATGAATTCATAATGATGGATAAGGGAAAAAGAGACTTCATCCTATTTGTGACTTTCAATTGCAAGTGTCAGTAATCAATTAGATGGAAGAGTCTGGCATTTAAAAGATCTGCATCTTCACAAATGAGAGACTTTTTATCCTATAAATGACATTGAAATGAGACACCTGAAACTACCTAAGGAGAGAATGGTTTAGGAGGAGGAGACCTAGACCTATCCCTTGGAATATTCCAATATTTAAGACCAAGCAGAAGTGCAGGAGTCAACAAGGAAGACTAAGAATGAGTGGCTCTGAATAAGTGGCCACAATGAAGGAAAAGAAAAATCAGGAGAGTGCGCTATCCCAGAAGCCAAGGGGAAAAGTGTTGGAAGAAGGAGAGAATGTCTGATCACATCTACTATTCCTTAGAAATCAGGTAAGGCAAAAATAGAAAAAGAATGTGGCAAAGTCAGGGGCCTTAGGAATTTTAGTCAGCACTAAATGTTAGTGGAGTCCCAGTGTGCAGTAAGGACAGGATCTCTGAACAGCTCTTGCAATAATGTTTGCATGGGGAGGTAAAGAAGACTAATAGATTGGTAAATTGTCAAGAGAGGATTCTGTGGTTCTGTCTTATATTTTATTAAAGATTGGAGGTATGGGGTGCCTGAGTGGATCAGTCGGCTAAGCATCCGACTTCGGCTCAGGTCATGATCTCGAGGTTCCTAGGTTCAAGCCCCGCGTCGGGCTCTGTGATGACAGCTAGCTCAGAGCCTGGAGCCTGCTTCAGATTCTATGTCTCCCTCTCTCTCTGGCCCTCCCCTGCTCACACGGTTTCTCTCTCAGAAATAAATTTAAAAAATTTTTTAAAAAGATTGGAGGTGCTTTTGTTCCACATTAGAATGACCTGGTATAAAAAGGAAACTAACGATGCCAGAGAAAGAAGGAGTACTTACACGAGTAGTGTTCTTGAGAAGTGAAGAGAAGATGGTTGACCTATGGCTGACATCTGAAGAGAGAGTTTATTCACCACCCTTGGAGCCAAGGTGCAGAGCTTAAGCTCACAGTGAATTTAGTGGAGGGAAGGAGAAGGAATTCCTATTTCATTATTTCTAATTTCGCTTAGAACTTTAGAGCAAGGTCATTTGTTGACAGTGAAGGGGGCGGAGGGAAGCAAGATGTTTGAGGAGAAAGGGCAATGTGTTAAAAAGTCACTTTAGGGAACGGGAAAGAGACCACTAGGGATCTATAATAAGATTAGCAAGCAGCATTGTATGCCCATTTGAAATGTATGAACATGACTCAAAGTGAGACAAACACATGAAACTGTGTGCTTTGCTAAGCCTGTGTTTGGCTACTCGGCTGCAGGAACGGAATAAGTGGATATCTGGCTTCTCCAGTATTGGTATCGACCAGGCGGGTAGAGAGCAAGGGAATTAAAGGTGTTTGCAGAGAAAGTGGGAACATGAGGGGCCTGGTGGCTAGGGCCGGATAAATCTCTGGTAAATGAATGAATGACTTAGGACAGTGAAAAATTCCAAAGTGGAAATATGCATCATTATTGAGTTACTTACCAACTCTGTATCAGTGTGCCTTTTCTACTGCTATTGCTGCTGAACATGGGCAGCAAACACCTGTTGCTTGACATTGGGCTTCCCAAAAGCCCCCTCACAGCACGTGCTTGGGAATGATGCAAAGGTCATCTGGATGGCTTGGAGTAACCAACAAGATCCAAACGATTCCTGCAAATACCTTGAGTGACATTTTCAGGGATTCAATCCCAGCTTCTTCCTAAAACGGCTATATAAATTATAGGCTGGTCTCAGAGCCAGGGTGTGGGAGTGGGGAATAAAGAAGGTAAGAAGACAGAATGTACAGGAAGAATCTACATGGGCTACCACCTTCCTTTGTTTCTTTTGCTGCCTGAGGCCTCAGACAAAGGGAAGTCTGTGGGCTGTTCCTTGAAGGTTCTCTTGTTTCTTTCCTGTCCCTGCATCCTAAGAACAGTGGTTTAACCACATCTCTCTTTTTGATAACACACCTTCTGGTGTGAAACAAGTGAGACTCCAGATTCCTGTCTATTCTAAAAATCTTTAACTGGGGCACCTGGGTGGTTCAGTTGGTTAAACATCTGACTCTGGAGTTTGGTCATGATCTCATAGTCAGGGGTGGGATTGAGCCTGGAGTCAGGCTCCGCACTGAGCGTGGAACCTGCTTAGGATTCTCTCTCCCTCTCGCTCCCTCTATGCTCCTCCCCCACTCATTCACTCTCTGTCTCTCTCAAATAAATAAAAAATAAACATTGAAACATCTTTAATGGCTTCTGTAACCATCAAGAACCTTTCCTTACTCTCAACTGGTAGTTTTGCTTTCCTTCCCCAACGAATGTCTGTTTGCTGCTGTTTTTCTAAAGGCCCTTCTGCAGACACTGGCAAATAAAAACTGCAAACACACAGGCATCTATGTCTCTATTTAGAAGCATCATGAGTGAAAGGAGGGTGCCCATTGCCTGAGGCCCCTTTTTATTCCACTTAGCCTGACTACTGAACTGGGGAGCGCAGGTAACAGCTTTCTCCCAGAGCCGCCGAGCACCGTGACTGCAGAATGATAGCTGTGGATGGAGGGCTCCGAGCTGCCACACAAATACATTTGCGGTTCCCGAGGAAATGGTATGTGAATTGGGTTTTTTGAGCCCTAGAAAGAGAAGGCTAAATGGTGCTTAATTTATGGGCTTCCAATATATGAAAGTGTGGGTGTGGGTTCTTTTTTTTTTTTTTTTTCTGCTTAGAACCGAAGCTTCCAATGCCTGCAAAGAAGCATGAAGTACTAAACACGAAGCAGGAAATCCTGCCATTGGGCACAAGAAAACATCCTGTAACCATTCTTCCTCGTGGAGACTCTCAAACGTGCTACTGAGCAGATTTGCAAAGTCTCTGTCGCCGGATATAGCTTCCGTGTGGGCCATAAACCCAGCGTGTCACCTTTCTGAGTGCAGGAAGCAGGGTCCCGGGCTCTGAAGCCTCCTCTCAGCGCCTCTTCCCAAGTTCACTTCCGCCTGCGGGTGGCATCAAGTTCGAATGTGCTTGTCCGCCCTTCTGAAATGCATGTTCACCTCGGACCACCCAGCATGACCTCCGTGTCATGGGAGAGGGCTGGGATGTGTATTTGCAAAACGTCTACCGTGCATTAGGCCCTATCGGTGAGAAAACGGAGATCCCAAGGCAGGACGAAATGTGCTCCAGGCCTAATTACGAGACACGCGGGCATCACCACCCTGCGGCGCATTTCCGAAGCCTGGAAAATGCGTGGCCTCTTGTTTCTCAGAGCCTCTCTGCCTGGCCTATTTGTTCCAGCTTGATGGCAGCTTTATTTAGGTGCTAATAGAAGCGGCTTGCTGTTTTATGAGGCGGCAATCCAAGCCCTGTGTGGATAACCTAGTCTTTTAGGGTGAAAGGTTTATCCCTCCCATAAAAAGAGGTAGATGATTGTTCTGAGAATACAAAGTCTTCTGTGCATTCTTGCATTAGATAAAGACACTTCCCTATTCACTTTGGCAGAGGCCATGCCGGGAACCCCAAACTGGGTATGCAAGCTTGGCTGCCCAGCGAGCACCAGATGTGGGGACTGTCATTCCTTCACTATTGGCTGAGAGTAGAGGAAATCACCTGCAGTCATTAGAATGGCTCCTTTTCTTTTTATTCGAAACTTTTTTTTTATAATGTTTTATTTATTTTTAGGAGAGAGAGAGAGAGAGACAGCGTGAGCAGGGGAGGGTCAGAGAGAGAGGGAGTCACAGACTCTGAAACAGGCTCCAGGCTCTGAGCTGGCAGTCAGCACAGAGCCCTACGCGGGGCTCGAACCCACGAACCGCGAGATCATGACCTAAGCGAAAGTCGGACGCTTAACCGACTAAGCCACCCAGGCGCCCCTATTTTTTTATTCGAAACTTTAAAAGCTTGATCAACTGTTCCTTTGGGGGAGAGGGGACTACCCCAGTTTAAGCACCAAAAATCCTGCATTCCAGAAAAACCCTAGTCCTGAGTAAACCAAAATGGACAGTAACCTTAGTTCAAACCTCAGGTAGAAGAAAGAATAGAAAGACAGAAAGGACTGGGAAGCAGGAACTAAAGCAGATATATGTTTAAAAATAGTTTACTGTCCCTAGGCATTGGAAGCCACTTTCATATATTCCCTGGTGGCAGAATGAGATTTTTTGAAAGCCAAGGGAAACAACCTGGAAGTCCATTAAATAGTAAAATGTGCGGGGTGCCTGGGTGGCTCAGTCAGTTGGGCATCCTACTTCGGCTCAGGTCATGATCTGGTGGTTTGTGGGTTTGAGCCCAGCATGGGGCTCTGTGCTGACAGCTAGCTTAGAGCCTGGAGGCTTCTTCAGATTCTGTGTCTCCCTCTCTCTCTGACCGTCTCCAGCTCATGCTGCCTCTCTCTCTCCCTCTTAGAAATAAATAAAAAACATTTAAAAAAATTTTTTAAAATAGTAAAATGTGGAGCCTCAATTTCTGAAATACAAGGCAGCCTTAGAAATTAAGGGTACATGTGTATACAACCATGTTAAATAATTTCCAAGATTGGAGATAAAAAAGAGAAATGTATAAATATTTTGTATATGTTTATCATTTATGGAAGTAGTGTATCATTTTCTATTGCTGTGTATCCATGTTATTACAATGATTAGAATATACACTCATTATCTCATGGTTTCTGTGTGTCAAGAGTTGGGGAATGGCTTGGCTGGATACCCTCCAAGGGTACAGTCATGGCAGCAGGTGGACTGTGTTCTCACCTGAAGCTTTCACCTAGATGCAGCTGCTTTTCTTTTCTTTTTTTTAATTTTTTTTTTTTTTTTTTTTTTTTTGAGAGAGAAAGGGAGACTCAGAATCTAAAGCAGGCTCCAGGTTCCGAGCTGTCAGCACAGAGCCTGACACGGGGCTCAAACCCACAAACCACAAGATCATGACCTGTGCTGAAGTGTGACACTTAACTTGACTGAGTCCCCCAGTCGTCCTAGGATGGATCTGCTTTCAAACTCATGAGGTTGTTGTGGAAGCTGAGGCCCCCCCTCCTCGGCTCCTAAAGGATGTCACACGGGACCTCCTGAGCCCGCAAAATAATAAGGAACTCAAGCAAGATGGGCACTAGAATCTCACGTAACTTATCACTTAATGAGGTTGGATTCAGTTTCATTTTTTCAGTTTCGTTTTTTTCCACTTGCATTCATTACTTTTTTTATTAAAATAAAATACTGCACATGAAAATCATGGTGCGTCTTATGGCGGCATTAAGACTCTGTAAAGAAACTCTGTCACATCTCTTAGAAACATCGTTATGGTATATTGAATTGATTGGAGAAGGTATATTGTGATAAGTGGTCCATTCAGCACTAAAGAGTTAAAGCAGGGCAATTACATTTATGGAGCCCCTAAGGACACCAAAAGTGCACTGATGAAAGGGCATGGGAATGTTCTAAGAAGCAAATGGCTTTTTAATATCTCATAAATCCCCAAGTGATCCAGCATCCACTGGCATCACCTTGGAGCTTTTTGAGAATGAGGTTTCTCTTCTGACCCCAGACATCACTGAACCAGAATCTGCATTTGAGAAAGACTTAAATGCATATCAAAAGTTGGGAAGCTTTCAACTAGACTACTCCACACGAGAGTACAAATCACACCCAGAATAAGTCACCCACATTTTCACAGGAATGATCTACACAGGAAAGACCGTTGCAGTATTGCTTATAATAGAAAAACAAAGCAAAACAACAGACACAAAAATAACGGGAAAAAAAGTAATTGATCATCTGTAGGGGATTGAAAAATAAGTTGCAGTGTGTTTACCAAAGAAACCCCACAAGAAGTTAAAAGGAACAAACTCCAGCTACATCTATCATGGATGTATAGATAACTTGATATAAAGGTCAATCCTAAAAAGATAACAATGAGAGCAACCAAGAACAAAAATAAAAATAACCAAGTTGCAAGAAAGAATGTACACTATAAGATCATTTACGTAGAGTTCAAAGACTTGGTGCTTGGACACATACACAGGTAAGTGAGCATCAGAATGACAAATGCCACATTCAGGACAGTGACTTCATCTGGAAAGAGGTGAAAACGATGAGAAGGAGAAACATTCAGAGCATCGTTCATGTGCATGTTTCATTCTGGGTAGCAGATACATAGATGTTTGCTGTGTGTTCCCCGTTTTTTTAAATACTCAAAATATTTCATCATAAAAAAAACCACAAATATCCAGGTCTGCCAGATGATACAAAAGTCTCCTTCAGAATGTGTGGACCAATTTCCAATCCCACAAGAAGTGAGTGGGTCCCCTTTACCCCACGTCTCACCCGGTCACAGTTTGTCAGACTTCTAATTTTTGGCCAACGTGTCAGGCCGGTAGGAAATGGCATCGTACTGCTGTTTCATTGGCTTTTCTCCCTTTCTGAGTAGGATGTGCTTATGGACCAGTGGCCTTCCTGTCCTGTGAGGGCAGCTTTGCATCCTTTGCACATTTTCCTATTTGTTTGTTCTTCCTTATTGATTTGTAAGAAGACTAATTAAGAGAACTAGGAATGCAAGTTAATGTCTTTTTTCTGTTGAAGTTGCAAGTAACTTCTAGAACTGGAGAGAGCACAGGCTAAGGGAGATGCATAGTGGGGTTCTCTATACACAATGGGTCCCTCTTAGGTTAGCCCTCAGTATCGTAACTTCCCTAAGTGGACGTCTCTCTTGCATATTTATTTATGTATTTTTATTTAAGTTTATTCTTTTATTTTGAGAGACAGAGAGAGAGAGAAAGCATGCAAGCAGGGGAGGAGCAGAGAGAAGAAGAGAGAGAGAATCCCAAATAGGCTCCATGCTATCAGTGCAGAGACAGACTCCGGGCTCCATCCCATGAACCATGAGATCATGACTTGAGTCAAAATCAGGAGTTGGACACTTAACCAACCGAGCCATCCAGGTGCCCCTCTTTGTATATTGAAAAATATGGCCTAAAATATCAGTTAACCAACTAAATATATAGGATTAGCAAGTCTATTTGATTCTCCATGGTAGCTTCATTTTAACTTGCAAAGCTTTCAGTTATATTTATTTTTGCTGCTGTTGTTACAGGGAAAAGAAAGAAATAACAGTGACATAAATGAGCAAAAGTCAAGATTTTCCTAGCCAGCTGAGGATGTGGAGAAACGGGCACCCTCCTACACTGTTGGTGGGAATGTAAACTGGTGCAGCCCCTCTGGAAAACAGTGTGGAGGTTCCTCAGGAAACTAACAACAGAACTCCCCTATGACCCAGCAATAGCACTGCTAGGAATTTACCCAAGGGATACAGAAATGCTGAGGCATAGGAGCACATGTACCCCAATGTTCATAGCAGCACTCTCCACAATAGCCAAATCATGGAAAGAGCCTAAGTGTCCATCAGCGGACGAATGGATCAAGAAGATGTGGTTTATCTATACGATGGAATACTACATGGCAATGAGAAACAATGACATCTGGCCATGTGTAGCAACATGGATGG
>NW_024081321.1:265121-306047 GCF_003009895.1 Hyaena hyaena
GGAATACTACATGGCAATGAGAAAGAATGACATCTGGCCATGTGTAGCAACATGGATGGGCCTTGAGGGTGTTACGCTGAGTGAAATAAGTCAGGCAGAGAAGGACAAATACCATATGTTTGCACGTATAGGAGGATTAGGAGGAACTTAACAGAGGACCGTGGGGGAGAAGAAGGGGGGAAATGGCGGGGGAGAGGGAGGGAGGCAAACCATGAGAGACTCTTGAATGCTGAGAACAAACTGAGGGTTGATGGGGGTGGGGGAGAGGGGAAGGGGGGGTGATGGGCATGGAGGAGGGCACTTGTGGGGATGAGCATGGGGTGTTATATGGAAACCAGCTTGACAATAAACTATTGAAAAAAGAATTTCCCAGCCAGCTAAATTTGTATTATTATTATTTTTTGTCTTTAAGAAAATGACAATCTCTGGAAATTAGTTAATGTAAGAAATTCTTTTTTGTATTTCAGACAGTACTTCTGTAGCTGTCACTGTTTATATCTTAAAAGAGAGACACGTTTTTTTTTTAATTTAAAGCGAGAGGAATCAATTTCATTAGAATGCTGGAAAATCCTTGTGCTTATACAATTAGGAAATCTCATTTATGTGATGGATGTTGCTTAGAAAATTTTTGGTTTCAGCCCAAGGAGAGCTGTACTTCCATTTATAACGGGGAAGGTAGTGTTGCCTCGGTGAGTGAGACCTATTGCTCTAAGTAATAATGGGCTTTCTCTCAGACCCACAGTGTAAATGGGATTTTTAAGCATTGCAAAACAGAAATCTCACAGACATGGGTGACTCTGCTTAAATCTGAGGTCTAACCCTGTTTCCAGGACTGGTTGCCTTGCTCCAAGGTTTCAGATGCGTCTAAAGCCTTCAAGGACCGTTGGTCACAAGGTCAGTCATTCTCATCCTCCAAGATTGACCGGTAAGGGTTTGGTTTTGTTTGTTTATTTGTTTGTTGTGGTATCGGTATGAATTCAGGCGTTTAAACATCATTTGCTGCGTGTTCTGGAATAAATGTGTCCTCCCCTCAAATACACATGAAATTCTACCCACTCATGCGTTGGTATTAGGAGGTGGGGCCTTTGGGAGGTAATTAGGATTAGATAAAGTGATGAGGGTGAGGCCCTCAGAATGAGATGAGTGTCTTTTTACGACTCAGGAAAAAGAGCTTCCTTCCTCTCTGTTCTCCTC
This sequence comes from Hyaena hyaena, assembly GCF_003009895.1. Lineage (NCBI taxonomy): Eukaryota > Metazoa > Chordata > Mammalia > Carnivora > Hyaenidae > Hyaena > Hyaena hyaena. The sequence continues at coordinate 266,316 of NW_024081321.1, forward strand.
CCTGTGAGGCACAGAGAGGAGTTGGTAATCTGCAACCCGGAAGGAAGATGGTTCCCACCAGACCTGCCCATGCTGGCACATTGACTTTGGACTTTGAGCTTTCATAGCTGTGAGAAATTCTTGTTGTCCGTAAGCCCCCCTTTCTACGATACTTCTGTCATAATAGCCCAAACACACCAAGACATTGTGTTTTATTTATTTTTTTAATGTTTTATTTTTTTCTGAGAGAGAGAGAGAGAGAGAGAGAGAGACAGTGTGAGCAGGAGAGGGTCAGAGAGAGAGGGAGACACAGAATCTGAAGCAGGCTCCAGGCTCTGAGCTAGCTGTCAGCACAGAGCCTGACGCGGGGCTCGAACCCATGAACCGTGAGATCATGATCTGAGCTGAAGTTGGACGCTCAACCGACTGACCCACCCAGGTGCTCCAAGACATTGTGTTTTAATCTATTGTGCTTATTAATGGTCGTATGTCCTCATCTTTGGCCAGCAGGAACTCAGAATGTCTCTTCTGGTGCAAAGAGATATTCCAGGCTCATTTTGTGCGTATTCTGAGCTAAGACTTAGGATAATACACTCCTCACAAGATCCCTGGTTCATTTCACTATTTATGGATGACATTCTGGGCACTACAGATGTTATGGCAAATGGGTAGCCTTTTGTTTCTAAGCTTTTCAGTGGAGATAACAGAAAATAATATCATTTTTCCTAAATAAATAAATACAGAATAAATTCATAGCAATACTTTTATTCAAATTGAGACCTATAAAGTTTTCCTTTAACCTCATTGCTCTGATATTTGTACCTTCTTTCAACACTGTTGAGAAGCTCACTTAATTACTTGTTTGGTATTGTTCATAAAATGTACAGAAAAATAGCAGAATACTTAACATTAACATTTCTTCCAACAAAATGATTGCTAAAAACATCTTAAGGATCTTTTTACAGTGCTTTTTTCCTCAAGGTCTATCCTGCTAGCGTCAGACAATCAATTTACTGTTTTTTTAAAGTCACTGGGAATAACTCTTCTCTGTGTGGTTTTGCCTCCAAATAGATATATAGTTAAGGTCATCCATTTAATGTTATTTAGAATTTTAAGTAATTACTTTTTAATTTATTTAAGTGTGGTTGAAATAATGTACATGGTTCCAATGTAAACTCTACAATACTGGGTGTATTCAAAGCAGACTCATTGTCTCTTGCTTCCCTTAAATCAGTCTGGACCTTGCTCTCATTATGGTCTTTTCAAAAGGCAGATCCTAGGGTGCCTGGGTGGCTCAGTCGGTTAAGTGTCCAACTTTGGCTCAGGTCACGATCTCACCTTTTTGACTCTAAGGCCTCCCCTAATTCACATGGTTTCTTTGTGAGTAGCCAGGGGCTTTTGCACAGTCTACATACTGCACAACCGCACGTGGCAGCCCTACCTGGCACAAAGTACTTTTCATTAAATACCTGCTGAATTAATTTAAAGTATCTCTAGTTTCAATATTTACTTATTAAAAGCTTTATTGCTGATTCTCTTTTTCTTTAAAAACTTTATTTTTACTGTCTTAGAGCATCCTTGAATAATTAATTTCTCTGAAGATGATTGAATTACCATATTTCCAAACACCAAACTCAGGCCTGCAATGTAACTTCATTTGGGAAGGCACACAACTCACTCCTTCTTCACCAAGATGTCTTCTCTGGTCTACCGAGAGAGGGCGTGTGTCCTTTAGTTGAAATTTGACTCTATCATCAGTTCTTTGAAAGGAATAAGTGGATAGTATGGGAGAGGACCCAGCTGGAATCATTCATGTCTGTTCTGTACACAGTAGGCCCTGAAATTCATCTCCTCCAAAGCTTAGGTATCTGGAAGCATGAAGTTTGCAATCACTGCTATGCAATTTGATCCTCATTGTTCCTTTCATCAAAGCACATCCTTGAGACTAATCTACTTCGTGGGATTCAGATCTACCGTCTTCCCCCTGAACACCCAAGAGTTCTGCCTCCCCCTGGGAGAAGACCATCTCCACAGACAGAGAACCTTTAAACAATCAAGGAAATAAGCCATTTGAGCACAAAGTCTTTTGCTTCCACAGTGTTGAAAGAATTGTCAAAATGCCACTTTTTTCATAATTAAGGTTCTTTAAAATACCGAGATATATTTTAAATGCTTTGTCCTTCATTCCATCACAACAGAGCACTACAGTGAGAGCACAGTGCCCTTCACACACCCCAGACTAGAGACGGAGCAGCTCTCTGACAGCCCCTGGTTGGACCTGTGTGAGACACTTCAGATCTGGAAGACACTTCAGATCTGGAGAGATTGCACTGATGAAGTATTTTTGGAACTGTGTTTAAAGAACAAGAAGAAAGAATGTAAGTGTCACAGGAAGAGAATCTGGACTTAAATTTGAATCCTCTTCAAGAATTCTTTCTGAGGCTCTTTGTATTGCTTCCTGAAATATTTATATGAGCAAATATCTTGACTTACCATAAAGAAAGTCTGGGATGACACAGTCAAACAAAATCATCTCTAAAAGAAGATAAAAGCTCCCAATGGAAACTGGGGTGGCCAGCTGCCATTTGGCATTTAGATCCATTAACAGCAGTAAGTAAATATTAGTGAAAGCAGTTTTTTCATTGACTCCAAGAATTGGGTAAATACATGATCATGGAAATAATTCTCCAAAGAGCAGAGGTAAAAATATGTGTTGCAGACGGAGGACAACTCTTTCAAGTGGTACCTGAAGCAGGAACAAGCCTGTGAGGTTGCCCAGGAAATTCACTCTTCCTTTTCTGCACTTAGCTCGTTTTTAAAACAAACCCCCCAAAAATGGCTTTATGAAAGTATCATCAACATACAATAAACTGCACATACGAAATGTATGTAATTTGACAAGTTTCAACAGAGGTGTATATCCATGAAATCGTCGCCACAATCAAGGTAATAGATGTAACTAACACCTCTGAAGTTTCTTTCTGTCCCTTTGGGGATTTTTTTCATAAGAATACTTAACATGAGAGCCACGCTTTTAAATTTGTAAGTGCACAATACATATTGGTGACTTAGGTGCTATGCTGGACATCAGACCTCTAGAACTATCCATCCTGCATTATGAAAACCTTGGACCAGTTGAACAACTCATTTGCCCCTCTCCTTGGCACCTGATAACCACCATTCTAGTCTGTGCTTCAAGTTTGGTTAGTTTCGGTAGTTTACCTAAGCGGAATCATACAGTATGTGTCCTTCTGTGACTGGCTTATTTCATTTTGCAAAATGTCCTCCAAGCTCATTCATGTTGTCACAAATGGCTGTATTTCCTTTATTTTTAAGGCTGACTAATATCCCACCATTTCTTTATCGATTCATTTGTCAATGATCACTTTGGCTGTTTCCATAACTTAGCTACTATAGATAGTACTGCCTTGGCATGGGAGTGAAGATATTATTTAGATACCACTTAGATGCCCTTGTTTACATTCTTTGGGGTGTATACTTAGGAGTGAGATTGCTAGATCATATGGTAGTTCCATTTTTAATTTATTGTTTTTAATTCTATTGTTTTCCATAGTGGCTTCACCATTTTACATTCCCAAAAAGAGTTGTATAAGGGTTCCATTTTCTCCACATCCTTATCAACACTTGTGGGTTTTGTGGGTTTTTTGTTTTGTTTTGTTTTGTTTAATAATAACCATCCTAACTGGTGTGAGGTGATATCTCATTGCAATTTTGATTTGCATTTCCTAGATAATGAGGACCTTTTCATTGGCCATCTGTTTGTCTTCTTTGGGAAAATGCCTGTTCAATTCTTTACCCATTTTAAATTGGGTTACTTTTTTTTTCTTGCTATTGACTGGATGAGTTCCTTCTACGTTTTGGATAATCACCCATTATGAGCTATATCGTTTGCAAGTACTTTCTTTCTTTCCAAAAGTTGGCTTTTCATTATATTGATTGTTTCCATTGCTGTATAAAACTTTTCCGTTTGATGTTTTTATCATTTTTGTGCCTGGTACTTATGTTTTTGGCATCACATGTAGGAAAATCATTGCCATAATCTATATTTAAAGACCTTTTTCCTTATATTGTCTCCTAAAATTTTTACAGTTTTGGGTCTTATGTTTAAGTCTATATTCCATTTTGAGTTGATTTTTGTGTATGGTATAAAATAAAGACCCAATTTCATTCTTTTGCATTCGGATATGCAGCTTCTCCAACACCATTTCTTAAAGACACTATCTTATTTCATTGTGTATTCTTGGCACCTTTGTCAAAGATCAGGTGGATTTATTTCTGGGCTTTTATTATGTTCCATTAGTTTTGTGTCTATTTTTATGCCAGCAACACACCTGTTTTAATTCTATAGCTTTGTAATATCATTTGAAATAGTTTTCAGGAACATCAAAGAGACTAAATGCTTAGGAATAAATTTAACCAAGGAGGTAGAAGATATAAACAATGAGCACCATAAAACATTAATGAAAGATACTGAAGACACATACAAGTGGAAGTATATCTCATATTAATGGATTGGGAAAATTAATAATGTTGAAATGTCCATTCCACTCCCCCAAAATCTACAGAATAAATGCAATCCCTATCATAATTCCTATAGCATTTTTCATAGAAAGAGAAAAACCAATCCTAAAATTTATGTGGAATCGCAAAATACCCTGAATAGATAAAGCAATTTTGAACAAGACAATCAAAGCTGTAGTCATCACACTTTCTGATTTTATTTTATAACTTTTAACTGGAGAGCTGTATCCATTTATGTTCAAAGGAATTATTGTTAGGTGTAAACTCACTATTATCATTCGGTTATTTTTTTGTATGATTTGTGGTTCTTTTGACCTTCCCTGTTTTCCTTTCCTGACGTCTTCCTTTGTGATTTGTTGACTTTTTTTAATGTAGTGATATGCTTTGATTCCTTTCTCTTTTTCTTTTGTGTGTCTACCGTTGGTATTTTCTTTGTAGTTACCATGAAGCTTTCATTAAACATCTCATAGTTACAACAGTTTATTTTAACCTGGTAAGAACTGAACTTCGGTTGCATACAAAGTCTCTACAAGTTTACCCCTCCCCCTTTAACTCTATGTTATTGATGTCATACTTACATCTTTTTTGTTTAATTGAAGTATAGTTAAAACATAACATCATATTCATTTCAGGCATACAAGAGAGCAATTCAACAAGGTGTATACATTATGCCATGCTTACCGCAAATGTAGCCACCATCTGTTACCATGCAATGCTATTACAATATTTTTGACCATATTCCTTATGCTGTTCCTTTTATCCCCCATACTTAGCTGTTTTATACTGTATATCCATTGGCAAATTTCTGTATTTGTAGCTATTCTTAATTCTTCTATTGTTTAACTTGTATATTAGAGTTAAAAGTGGTTTAAATACCCCCATTACCATTTTGTATGTATCTACATATTTGCCTTTACCAGTGAGGGTGATCTAAGGAGGAAACTGAGTGGCTCAGTCAATTAAGTGTCCAACTCTTGATTTCAGCTCAGGTCATGTTCTCACTGAGCCTCGTGCTGAACTCTGTGCTGGCAGCATGGAGCCTGCTTGGGATTCTCTTTCTTTCTGCCCCTCCCCTGCTCCCATTCTCTCTCTCTCAAAGTAAACAAATAAACATTTTTTAAAAATAAAGAGAAAATTGAAACAAAGATGGACAAAAGAAAAAGAGAAAAGAAAACTGATAAAAATGTAAGTAAAATACAAATCAAACATAAAAAGCAAACCATAAGAGACTCTTAAATACAAAGAACAAACGGAGGGCTGATGGGGGGTGGAGAGATGGGAAAGTGGGTGATAGGCATGGATAAGGGTACTTGTTGGGATGAGCACTGGGTGTTATATGGAAGCCAATTTGACAATAAATTATATTTTAAAAAAACAGTGATAAAAGCAATAGCTGGACTCAGGAAGGTTGAGTCTGCCTCCAGTTGAGAGATTCTGGATGTGCAGCAAGAAGAACTTACTGGAAGTGAACTTATCAGCATAAATGAGGAAAGTGGTTGTAATAAAAAAATAAAGATGTCCCAGAGGACAAAAGCTGGCAAAAAATCTTCACATGAAAGGAATTCTCAAAGGTGCTTCATGACATTGAAGGCACAAAGAACACGATGTTGAAAGCTGATCCAAGTTTAGAAAGGACTACAACAATTCAACGAGGCATAGAAAAGATGTTTGCTCCATGTCCTAAGTTCTACAATGAGAAGAAAGTAAGCACTCTTCAAACTACTCTTGATACATTTTTTACAAGAAAACACTTTCATTCTCAATGTTTCTAATGTTTTACAACTGACATACGGGAGGTTTCATGTTTCAGTATAAATTTTTAAGGGCCAAGGAACATTCGTGATTTTTCCTATTGATTATTCAAACCACTCTGCATGGTTTCAGCTTGCATCTGAAGTGAGGACCACCTGTATTCAAAGGAATTTCAAAAACTAGTCAGTGAACAGTAAATGTGCTTTAACTGTGAAACCAAAACTTAGATGATGCAGAATGCTGGACATGTTTTTTCAATGTAAGTCAAAGAAAAGGCTTTAAGGTTCTTTAACCAGCTCATAGATTCCACAGGGTAAAGCCGATGGCAGGAGACTAGGAAAGCTCAATAAGAGCACGAGCTTTGAGAACCGAGAACCTGAACTAAATGTTGGCTCTTTGGCTCATCTCATCTACCATCTGGAGCACCCATTCAATAGCTGAGACTTTTGCCTCATGTGTAAAATGAAGATGGCAAAACCAACACCACAGTACAGTTCTGCATAGAAAACAATATGTATGTGTGTATATACAGATGAAAAACTATTGTGCATGGTGCTTAGCAGATACTAGGGACCCATAAAATGCCGCCATATTTTGTATAACCACAAAAATAATCAAAACATAAATTATAAAAGTGAAATGCCAGTGGAAGTAGTAGAGACCCTTCCTTACCTAATAAGTAAGGAAGCCACCATTTATTCTGGGCTTCGTCGACATCAGGGACTTTGACAGAGATCTTGGTCAGTACAACAGCGTGGCATGGTGTGACAGAGAACATTCCCTAAGGCAGCTTGCTGATTTCAAGGACTCTGAACTTCCATATACAAACACGGCCAGCTCTGGGTGACTAAGGTTAGTCTGTAGCTAGGATAACCTATAGGCATCTTGGATTTTCTAATAAGAACTACAGATATCCCAGAAAAAAAAATTTAACTCTACAGTTTCTTTTCACATCTAATTATTTTCCTGATTCCACATTCATGGAAAATGTACCTTAGCTTCTCTGCTTCTCATTTTGTTTGAATACACTACAAAGAGAATCAAATTTTAATAACTAGTATTATTATGTGTTTACATATAATGAGGCTCTCTTCATGTTCACACAGATGGCCCAGAATAACTAAACATTATTACAACCAGTTCTTGTAAATGTGGAGCATCTCTACTAATTTCTTTGATCTCTATCAATAAAATATTGTTATTTTATTATTCAGTTTCATAAGAAACTTTTATGTGACACTAGAAATTTGCTAGAACCATATATTGTTCATGTTTTGTTTTCTGAGAGGAGAGTGGGGGAAAGGTTTGAATGGTGAGAACGTTCCCTCCTAGAGGCTGAATAAACAGATTTGGGTAGATCATTAGTTAGCCGGGATCCATGAGAGTTGAGTGAACGAAGAGTCAGCCTCAGAAAGAGACCTGGCCCTGGCTTGTCTTTTCCCCTCATGTCCTGTCTACTCCACACATTGTTCCTCTAACTCTCCTGAGTTAACCGTCCATGTGCCTCATGTATCATGTTCTTATTTATCTCTGTATCTCAAAGCAATGTAGTAGTCCAAGAAAAAGATATGGCAGCCTGGACCATGGTCATAGCAGACTGGATGGACAGTATGGTTAGTAGAGAAGATAAAAATCAGAGGAGCAGATCTTGGTACCTTGTGCTCCCCACCTAAATACTCCACCATGACATGAAAGACCCTTTGCTAGAGGCCCCCACGTCCATCTGTCTATCATCACCTCCCAACACCATAGGAACTGTGAGCTTCAGGCACCCTCCATGCCCTCCAGACTGATGCTTGCTCTATGTCCACCTCCACATGGCTCTTCTTGCCTGACCTGCCTTCCTCTCCCATCTTGCCTCCTTCATTTCCCAGAGCAAATGGTGCCACACATGACCTTTCCTACAATAGAATTAAGCATTTTCGCCTAGCTGTTCAAAATGCTTATTAATATATTTCAGTTATGACATAACTGGGTAAAAAGAAGAGGATTATTTTGTTGTTGGCAAAAGAATTCCAGTTGGGGAATGAACCATTTTTATTTAGGAAAATACACTGAAAAGCTGCAGCTAACAGAAAATAAGGCCTCGGAAGAAAGCAAGAACAACAAAGAGACAGATTAAAGACCCACAAAAAGCAAAATGGAGCTGGGAGAAAGGAGAAGGGAGAGAGGTTGGGGGATGGGCAGAAGAGATCAAGAGAACGTGGCAGAAGGTGGAAAACATACATCGCCAGATGAAGCAGACACTTTTACAAAAAGAAGGACCTAATATTTAATTTAAATTCATCTACCGTGTGGTCGGGAGACACAATGCGCCCACGCTATTATTCCCACTTACCTCCAATGAAAGTCTCCTCTCTGTTACGCCATTAGGTGAGTGGAACTTTTAGAGTGTGAAGGAGACAGATGTGACCCATCACATGACCAAGATGGAGAGACAGGCACAGAGTTCAAAGAAAAAAGAACCCCAAAGAAACTGGGTCACCAGAGTTAGCAAGGAAACTTAGAAAAAGAAATGGAAATAGAAATATCATCCTGCCCCCCTTCCAAGTCCCTGCCTGCACAATATACCCCACGTGAACCACACACCTGAGTTATTTCCCCACCTGTAAAATTAGAGGGAGAAACTAGATGTTCCCTCAGGGCCCCTCCAGCTTTAATACTCTATGAATCTCTACTTTCCGCAGAAATTGGGGAAACTAATAGAAGTTCTATCCTAATGTAGAAAAATGTTTGGTGCTCTGAATTAACTTGATTAGGCACCGGAGATGACACAAAAAATGACAGTCGTTTAGCACCTAGGTGAGGGGAAAAAAAAGCTAATTAAGGGAAGTATTCTCATGGCACCAAACAATGGCTTGTTCAGATCCTTCTGGCAGTTGTGTAGTGTCTGTTCTAAAAATTACAATGTGTTTTGAAATGACTGCTTGAGTGCATACACAATGTGTGTCATGTATTTATGTAATTACGTTATTAAAATTTAAAAATAAAGTCTCCAGTATCTGTGGATGCAAACATGCCCACATCAGCAAAAATATCAATGTGCCATTCTCTCTAATCCTGGCAACGTAGAGATGTCTAACACAGGCTGTCAAGTAGCGATGGATGCTGAGGGCTTAGTCCAATCAATGGATTAAAATGCAATTATTTGGAAGGAAAATATTAAGTTGTTTTTGTGTATCTGCCAGAGGCAGTTATCTGATTGTGTTTAAGTAGCAACAGTCCCAAAGAGCTATCCAACAGAGGAACGAGCATGGGTTTGTCGGTCCCACCCTATTTCAGTGATGATAAGCCAGCCCGTTTTGCCATGGAGATACCAATGCCAGGAGAGGGAAGATACTGTTGCAATTTCTCAGCTGAGCAGATACTGATGTAACTAATCAATTTGCCATTAGTCATATTTTAACTGGCTGCACACTGAACTGGTGGGGTCTGGTGCAGAGTTCCTTTAGAGCCATTTATAAAATATTTGGCAGCAAACAGTAAACCTTAAGCCCATAGAATCTGAAAACGGCCTGAGTTCTAGTGCTGACCCCAACACGTGTTGGTGATATGATATTAGTTGCTCTCTGTGCTTCAGTTTACTCGTGTAAAACCAACCTACATGTAATAGCTCTTAACTCTTGAGTCTGCTGTAAGGATTGAATGAATGAATACAGATCCAGGCCTAGGGCATAGCAAGCACTATATAAACATAAGCTGTAAGTTTGGTTAGAAGATTTTGTCGTGAGGAGAGGTTTAGAAAGATCATTATTTAGGAAAGAGATAAGCAGGTGTTTTTGATCATCTATTGGGATAAAAATTAAGAATTTAAAGACAATACAAGGCACCTGGGTAACCAGAGGGGCCCTACTATCTATTTCTTGTCTATTTTTTTCTGGACACCAGGCTATGCACATTAACCAGTGGCAACTTATACAAGCTTTCTAACATTCCTAGAAATAGTTATTATTCTCTCCACCTTACAGATGAAGGGATGGAGGGCTCACATCCCAGGAAATGGCCAGTCATGATCACACTCAGTTGTACAGACTCTCTCATTATGGTCTTGGTGCTGGGGCTTGGCAAGTCCCCTGATGGCATGGAGGATGGGGCTGCCGAGGCTGGGTGTGTGAAGCACAGGTCTTTAGACTCTGTGTTCTCAGGACCACTCTACACTCACAAAAAAGTAGGGAGAACCTAAAAGAGCTTTGGTTAATGTGGATTATATCTGTCAATGTGATATTAGATATCAAAGCTAAAAGAAAGTTTTAGGGGTAGATAGTGGCTCCATCAGTTAAGCATCTGACTCTTGATTTCTGCTCAGGTCGTGATCTCACTGTTTTGTGGGATCGAGCCCCAGGTCAGGCTCTGTGCTACCAGTGTGGGGCCTGCTAGTGGTTTTCTCTCTTCCTCTCTCTCTGCTCTGCCCCTGCTGTGTACATGCTCTCTCTCTCTCTCCCCCTCAAAATAGATAAACTTTAGAAATGAAAAGAATAAGTTTTAAATTTATTTATTAACTTAAAAATGATAACAATAAACTTATCACATGTTAACATATGTAATGCATATATCTGTAAGATAACTGTATTTACCAAAGCAGAAGATATTCGTGAAAAGAATGACATTGTTTCATGGTTTTTTTCAACCTCCTTAATGTCTAAAGTATTACCTAAAAGAAATGATCGGAAAATTTCAGGCAGATGTTGCTAAACTTGGTAAGCAAAATGCCTAAGATCATATGATTGGACTAAATATAAAACCTGTATTTTGAAGTCTTCTACTTTGGTGGCGATAAGTACAGGAATAGGCAAACTATGCAAATATAAACTGTGCCTCATGGGCACTCCCTCAATCTTTTCTGGTTGAGGAATTCCCTTAGGTTTGATCAAAGTCCTAGAATTTTAAATTAAACTCTACTTAAAAGTGACTGATGGGAAGGAAACATACCTTCAGAGAAAGCCCCAACACTGTGTGATATCAGTCTTATGCAAGTTTCTGAACTGCTTGGTGAGAGCAAATTTTATAGTCCTAAGTATGAGGAAAGACCTGGAAAACGAAGAAGACATGGGAATAAGATAATGGAGGAGATGAGATGCTGAGTTGGTGACACCAGTGTCTGAACTTACCTTCCGATTGCCCCAAACCATTCATTCCAGGTAACTAGGAGTATAAACACTTTTGGCATGTTCTAACATGAAGAACATTGTTGAGATCTGCTTCTTTAGAATGTATTATTGAGATACTACTGTATATTTCAAGATACACAACTGAGATGAGACTGTGCACAAATAATAACATTTATTCTTCTTAACCTTTACAGGGGTCTGTCAACTGGTACAGGACACTTGAACCACAAGGTTTACAGATTGCTACCTTTCATTCACATGACAGGTGCTAATAGACAATAAAGTAATATTCTTACTCTACAGTAAGACCTTGGATTGCAAACAACTTGTTCTGTGAGTGTTCCAGAAGATGGGCAAACATTTCTAATAATCTTAACTTGATAAACGAGAAATGTCTTGCAATACGAGCAGTATGGGATCACAACTGAGCTGATGGTTCTTGAAATTCACTTTGATATACAAATGCTTTGGATTACGAGCATGTTTCCAGAGTGACTTATGCTTGCAAACCAAAGTTTTACTGTACTATCATATGATAACAGACAATATTTATTTATTAGAGAAGCAGTCTAGTGGATAAAACGGAAGACCCTGAGACTGATTCCTTGAGTTAATTCCATTTCTGCTATGTATTACTCCCATGACCTTTGGAGAGTTCCCTAATATCTTTGTGCCTCAGTTCTATCTATAAATGGGAATAATAATTATAATTTCTAACGTGAAAGGTTGTAAGAATTTGATGAGTTAGTATATGTAAAATGCTTACCACCAAGCACTCTGAAGAATTTGCTGTCATCATCATAATTGTTACCATCATCAGTCATTATTCTATTGTCTAATGGTTCTTCTTAATTATGACTTGAAATGTCTTCTCTATTGTACATGCCAAGCCAAGCACACAGTAAAGGTTTGAGCAAAAGGACTGCCTTTATAGGAGGAAACGTGATCCTCAAAATCTCTGCTCACTCGGGATGCTTCTGACACCCAAGGGAATTTTAGATGAGGTTCCGCTGAATTCTTTGGTCTGGAAACTGTACCTGTCACTAGAGATGAGTCTCTTCCAAAGCTTCTCGACACTTCACCCATGTTTCTATCTACGAAGACAAAAGATAACAGCGGTCTCTGTGTTGAAATATTATCAACATATGCTCTATGATAGCGTGTTGTTTCCTTTATTTCATTTTTCATTCTCCTTTTTTCCCCTCTATTCTGCCACAAGCTCCATGCAACCAAATCACTCACAACATAATTTTTTATTATTTCTTGGCAATTTCTCCTTTGACTTCCATTTTCCCGCAGGCTTAAAACAAATGATTATTTGTTGGGGTAAAAAAAAAACCTTCCCTCGGCATCTCGTCTCAAGGTATGTCCTCATCTTCCTTATGCATCAATACTTATGAAGAGGTCACTTGCAGCTCCGATTCCAGGAACATGGAGAGATTTGTGATTTAGAAGATGCAGAAGGGATGCAGTTGGCAATGAAATCATATCATGACTTAGCAATTCATTTTTATCACAAAGCAGGATTCCAAAGCTGATACCCATTTCTTACATTCTGGAGAGACACCCATAGACCCAAGATAAACACCACCACCAACAACAACAACCACCACCACAACCACTACCACCAGCATCAACACAAACAAGGGCCATAAACCAACCAGTTGAAGGATTAGGCGGCTAAATGATCATTACTTTATTTCCCAGTGAGTTCAAGGCACAATCAGATTCCTAAAACAGATGATGCTACTGTTTCCCAAACAAAATCTCCATATATTAGACCCCATCCCTTATGGGTCAGGGGTCCCTTGGAACCTTCTGAGCACAGTGAGTTAAGAAACTGTTGGCTTTGGAGCACCTGGGTGGCTCAGTCAGTTAAGCGTCCGCCTTCATCTCGTGTCATGATCTCACAGTTTGTGAGTTCGAGCCCTGTGTAGGGCTCTGCGGTGACAGCTCGGAGCCTGCTTCCGATTCTGTGTCTCCTCCTCTTTCTGTCTCTCCCCCACTCATGCTCTGTCTCTCTCCTTCTCTCAATAATAAATAAAAACGTTAAAAAGTTTTTTAAAAAGTGTTAGTTTTTGTAAACCAGTAGTGCAGTAATGTTTAATAGCCACTACAGTACGTTTTTTGAAAGATCTTTCTGGATAAGAACCACTGATATCTGTGGGCTAATCTAAATTGTCAGGTAGGTTAGGAATTGTTCCTTGTGTCACATCAATAGGACAAGGCGCCATTTATTAATTTTGTGTAATTCCTATTCCAAAAGGAGGATCATATTTTATAGAAAGAGTCTGTAGTTTTAAAATGCATCCTCACTTTGCCTTTCCCAGCTGCATTTGGCTGAGATTACATTTTCAGCTTTTCATTTTTTTCAGATATTGAGGTTTTTCTCTGAGGCGCTTTTATCTCTAATAAGGTTTTCTATGCCCTCTAGTGGATGTTTTGCTTCTGGCGTTTGAGGCAAGGTAATGTGCAATTTGGGAGCAAAATTTCACCTGCAGGGGGGATAAAGGAGAAACCACTGTGCACTCACTGTAGGATGTGAAGTTGTTTCAGGAGCATCATCAGAGAAAGGAAGATTCCAGAATGGCTTCACCTCACCTTCCACAAAGACAGGTTGCAAACTTCCAACTTATCTTTCCAACCTCTCTTCCTGAGCTCCCCAACACAGGGCTGTGTGAAATTCTGCCTCACTTAGACTACATTTGATAGTTTATTCTAAGAATTGGTTATTTCAGTCTGAAAGTTGACAGAGAAGAGCCTATTTCTGTCCTTAAATTCTGGATCCTGGAGAAGAAGCTTTAAAATTCACTCCTCTGAGAAATGGAAAATGAATTGTGTCCTTTCCTGAGGCCACCGAGTGAGTACAGCCGCATGGCATTGTGTGGGGCCCTCTTCCCGTGTTCTAGTCCAGTCTGTGTGGTTGCCGTCATGCTATTCTCAGGCTCGGGCTTTCAAAAAGTCAAGGTGATTTGAAAAATATGTTCTGAGATGTAACAGCTGCAGCCGTGTGGTCAGAGGCAGATTTATTTAGCCAGAGCCTCCGGGCCCTCATTGCGCCTTCTGTAAATTTTGATCTCTAGTAATTATTGGAAATGACACCAACTCTTCTTAATTAACCCCTCTGACATAAACAGAAGGTGTGCTTCCTCCATGAGTTTCCTGCAGAGGGCTGTGCATCAGGATGGAAAAGATTCCGTGGCTCGGCTGGCTCAGCCCTCGTTCCCCAGCGCTCAGAGACTAAAACGAGGAGGTGGATTTGTTCGGGCTGGAATTTCTCATCAGTCTGAGAAGAAATTTTGCTATCCATTGCTTCTCCAGTGCTGGAAGAAAGGACCAGTTCTAAAGAGAGAGTCAGGATGATGAAACTGGAGTGGGTCACTATGTGCAGTTGAGGTGTGATCACTCTCATTTCCATAGTTCTTACACCATATTTTCAAAAGAGTACTGTTTCAAATGTCTATATGGTGAAATAGATCACACACACACACACACACACACACAGTTTACTATCGAATAATGAGAAAACAAGAACCTTCATACCCACTACCCTTAAGAGCAATGGCTGTCTGTTTTATGAATCAGTGTGTAAATGTTTGTCCCTAATGGCACCATAAGAGAATTCACTTGTCTCCATCTCCTCACTGATACTTTGTGTTGCCCAACTTTTAAACACCTACCCAATCGGATGGGTATGAAATGGTGGCTCTATGTAGTTCCATTTTGTATTTCCCTTAATTCCAATGAGTGGAAACAGCTTTCCACATATCTGTTGGCCTTTCATGCCACCTCTGGGAAATCTCTATCTACGTATTTTTACTTATCGTTTCAACTGAATTATCTTTTTCATTCACTTGTGATGAATGTTTTGTGTGTATTCTGGGTCTGTAGGGTCAGCTGTTTCTACAGCAAATATCTTCAGAGACAGCCTTGAAAGACATTTGAGAGTTGTCGTTTTGCTCTCCTTATGGTGTGTGTGGATGAATAGAAGCTCTTAATTTTTTACATAGTTGAATTTGTCGATATATTTATGGTTTATAACTTTTGTGGCTTGTTTAAATATCCTTTCCTTTTCAAATTTTAAAGATGGCTCCTTTACCTTCTGAAGTGTTACTGTATTATCTTCATATTTGTTGTGGAGAAAGCTAACTGCCTAGAAGCTCCCCCTAATTCATGCTTCTCCCCTCTTTCCGGAGAGTAGTTACTGTCGGAAAGTGTCTGCTCAGTCGGCAATTAGTCAAGACGGAGCCATATGACCCGCACTTGACAATGGAATATGTGTCGAAGTGATAAGGCACTATTATAAGAAGGGCATGCCTTCTTTCTTTCCTCATTCACTCAGATGCAAGGACTCTGGAATACTGGGATTTGGTGAGGCCATGGATGGAAGGAACAGAGGCGCTCAAAACTCAGCACATAGGTAAATGGCCTGCCAACTGGGGACACCTATGTTGGGCAGTCACTTGTGCAAGAAAAGGACCTCTGTTGTGTGAATCACTACATTTTGGAGCTATTTTATCTCATTAGTTATCATTACCCAAACCAGTATGGAAATTGCTATCTTGAAGTGGGAACACCCCCCCTTAACAAACTGTAAAATATGTGGCATTGACATCATAGATAGATGGCAGGCATCAAGGAAAACAATAAAACCAGACAGAAATACTGAAGGCTCTATTCCATGGCAGCGTAAAACTTGGCCTGCTGTAATTTTGAAAGCATCTCCAGTGCCTAGTAGATGTGTGGATTTGCAAGCAGTAATTGGGAGAAGCTAGAAATGTTGGTGTGTTGGTTTCTATTCACTGCTTATAGTGAAGTGCAAAAAAACCCAAAAAGATGAGTCCCTGCAAGACATGGCTGGCTCGAGAACAGAGATGAACAGGAATAGGGAGAATCCAGAAACGTGGAATTGTGAGGACTGGCAAAACTCTATCTGTGCTTTAAAGCAGGATTAGAAGCTGGGATGGAAAGGACTTTGGGCCGCAAAGGTCCAGTAGGGGTTCTCAGTTACACCAAGGCATTAGGCTCTGTGGCAAAGTTCACACTGAAGTTACTTTATGACATGGTCTCAAGATACCTGTCATTGCATTTGTGAGAGTCAACCATGGGAGGTGGGGATCAGAAAGCAAAGATACCCATCAGAGAATTCTACCCAGGGAAGAATTAATGTGGTTATTCATACATGGAATTTACTGGAAGCAAATAGATGAGGAACCTAGGAAGTATCTGTAAGAATTGTCTTGATAAATAAACTGAAGCCTGGTTTTAAAAACCCTTTAACTATAAAGCAGCTCTCACGCCTCCTAATTTGCCCCAGTAGGGAGATGGCAGGGAACTTGGGGCTCCCTCAAGGAGGACATAGTTTAGCCCATTTCAGATGGGGCTTTAGGACTGTGGTTCTCCCAAAGTGTGGTCCCCAAGCCAGTGGTTTCACCATCACCCAGAAACCTGCTAGAAATGTAAATTACCGCCACTCGCTGAATCAGAAGTTCTAAGGGTGGTGCTGAGCCATTTGTATTGTGACAAGGCCTCAGGAACTTTGATGCTTGCTAAATATTGAAACCCCTGCCTTAGAGGAGAGCTTATCAGGAAAAATCTCCTGGAAGATGGGGAACAGTGGAAAGAAAGTTTCTTCTAGAGAACAGAATTGAGTCTAATCAAGAACACCACAGCCAGAGAAGAGGGTCTTCATTATGCCTCCATGGCAGATTTCAACATTCCCATAACTATTATCTTCTCTTTTTTTGTTTCTTTTTATTCTAAAGGAGGTTTTACATTGATATTATCTTTAATTTGTTCTGTATTGATGTAGGGATGGTTGCCAGACAACCAGTCCTTTAATACCTAAACAGCCCGCTAATAAGGACCCACAACCAGACCATTTGGAGAGAACTGTGATCGGTTACTGCTGATGGAATATGAAAAAAGGTGAGAAGAAGGCTCTGAGGGAACCTGGGTGGCTCAGCCGGTTAAGCATCAGACTCTTGATTTCAGCTCAGGTCTGGTCTTACAGTTCGTGGGATCAAGCCCCATGTCAGGCTTTCAGCACAGAGCCTGCTTGAGATTCTCTCTCTCCCTCTCTCTGTCCCTCCTCCACTCACACGCACATTCTTTCGTTCTCTCACTCCCCCTCCCTCTCTCAAAATCAATAAATAAGCAGAAGAAGAAGAAGAAGAAGAAGAAGAAGAAGAAGAAGACGACGACGACGACGACTCAGGTCCTGGGCAGTGGAGGCCTCAAGAGATGAAAAGCCTTTCAGTCCATGAATCACCGTGTAGACAAAAGCTACCTTCTGACCAGAAACACCTACACTGATTTTTTAAATGAGTATCAAAATTCTATTGTTCTGAGACAATTTCTAGTTCTATTTCTTTCATTGTTATGTTGCATTTTTCATTTATTCACAAGTTAGTAACTTGTTTTATGTCTTAGAAATATCTCTTTAAAAGACCATACATTATATGGGGCACCTGGGTGGCCCAGTCAGTTAAGCATCTGACCTCAGCTCAGGTCATGATCTCACTGCCTGTGGGATGGAGCCCCGCATCGAGCTCTGTGCTGACAGCTCAGAGTCTGGAGCTTGCTTCTGATTCTGTGTCTCCCCCTCTCTCTGCCCCTCTCCCACTCATGCTCTGTCTCTCTCTCTCAAAAATGAATAAATGTTAAAAAAAAAAAAAACTAAAAATCAAAAGACCATATATTGTACTAAAGTGTCATCTGAAAATCTTGTTATTTTTAACTGGGATATTTAGTCTTTTCACATCTATTGTGATTATTGACATATCTGCTTATTTTTCCATCTTATTGTATGGCTTCTGTTTGTCTCACTTTTCTTTTTCCCTCTTCTTTCTTGGCTTCATTTGGATTAAATTTATTTATTTATTTATTTATTTACTGCCCAATTTAATGACTGACTTATCTTTTATATCTCCCACATGACAGAGTTAGATTCACCATAATCCTTGGCCTAGGACAGACTCTCATCACTGTTCTATGCAAAGCCTTCCTTTGTATGTTCATTTGTTTGCATGGTAAGTAATATAATAAACACTTAGTAAACAATTGTGAACTAATTTTGCAACTGTTTTTACTTTGCTCCCCATTCTCTTTTCCATCTCCTTATGAAAATCCGCTCATGTATATATGAAGCCTCCTCAGTCTTCAATCCAAGTCCCTTTTACTCTTTTCATTTTCTGGTTTCTTTGGGATTTGTTGGTATCATTCCAGATAATTTCTTTTTTATCTCATTTCCACCTAATTCATGGTCTTTTTGCTGTATCGAATCCCCTGTTTTACCAACCCATTAATATTTTTTATTTCAACTAACATTTCTTATTCCAGAAGTCTTGTTTTCCTAAATTTGCTTAATCATTTTATAGTCTTATCTTTATCATTCCACATCTTAGAGCGTTCTTAATTTTTTAAACAAAATAAACATTCTATTTTCTAATCCATGCCTGATATTTCTCATGTAGGAAACCTTTGACTGTCTGATTTTTCTATCCTCCAACTCTGATGTATTTCACCCATTGTGCCTTTTTGCTGGCAATTCTTGTGATTCCATTTTACATGTGTTTCTCATTTTCCTTGGAAACTTTACCCCCAGGAATTCTTGGAGACCTCGGTGAAAGCTGTGTCCCCTCAGAGAGGCTTTGCATATGTTCTGCCAGTTGCCTGGTGGTACTACCCATCTGGAAGTCACTTTAGATGCAATTCTCCACTTGAACTTCAATTTAAACATGCAGATAACAACAAATGTACATGAGCGCTTGATGCTGACTATGATTTCTCAGGGGCAGATTCATTTTCCTTCCACCCAGTGTCAAAGTAAATGCAGGCTATTTCACATGCTGCTCCCTTCTGCTTTGTGGCCTTATCATTCTTCCTAACATGGAGAATAGAGCCCATTAACACACTGGGTTTTGCAAGATCTTCTATTAGAGAACCTACTTTTTTGAGCTTCCTACATAATGTCCCATCTCTTATAATTAAGATGACCATGTATCATTCAAGATATATTTAAGAATAAGCACGGGTGTTGTTAATAATTACACCAAGGCAATAGGCATTAACTAGTACTGTCCTGAGTAAACCAGGATTTATATATGATCACCCTACTCATCCAAACACAGATATCAAACAAAACTTAGGCTCAAAAGCACTAGATACTATTTGGAAAATTGCTGCTTTTGCTGCTTGCTGACATCTAGTTCCCTAGCTTTGTATGTATTTTTATCCTTTGTGGATTTTTTAGTTTCTTACCAGCTCAGTGAGCATTTTCATAGGTGTTTATGAAAATACTTTGTTTGGCCATTTTTGTTGTTTCCAATTGGAAGGTTGCGCAGTGGATTTAATTTAGCACGTTACTAAAAACGAATCTTTTCCCTCATCTTCAAAGGCAATACAAAGACTCAATTTAAGCATGAATTTTCCATATCCAGAAGTTGGTCAAGTAAGAAGTGGGATTATAAGTAGATATTTCTTATTCTAAGAGAGGCTCATTATTGTTCCATATATCATGCCTCCTAGCACATTGCTAGGAGCTGGAAACACAAGTAAATGTGACTGTGTGTTGGAGGATTTAAAATCTCACCAGGGACAAAAAGAACACACAGACATGGAAGACTGGTAATCCAAATCCTGTGTAATAAAGTGCTCAAAGTGCCTCATGAATAGGAAAGAGGGGTTTTAAGCCGGTTATCCTAGGTTGGGTGGTTGGAGAAAAGTTCTCAAAACCTAAACTTTTGCAGTACTTTTGTGAATGGCTAAAATTTGAATAGAGGCCTTAACATTGGCCCTATTTGAATTCTTTAATATGAATAACATCTGGGTTTAGCAGGGGAAAAAACAGCACTGCTATTTAAACTTTTAAATGGACTATGTGAATCAGAAAATGTTTCACAAGAGGGTAGTTTGTTATTTGATCCAAAGAGCATTGTTTGTGATACACACGTAGGCTTTTTTGGCTTTCATGGTGTATGATTCAGATATTTCTACTATTGCCTCTGATAATGAAAATATTAAGTATTAACTGTGGTTTTGTTCATCTCCTATGTGGATTTAAACAGATAAATAGGGTGTTTAACCATATACAATTAGCACCCAAGGATATTTCTGTGGCTTTACCATTTAGAACATCTTTCAGAGTTATTAGTGAGAGAGATTTAAATAATTATATATATTCCTGAAATAATCCCTTAGTATTGAGCTCATGAGAACATAACTAGGATAATAATAAACTATAATGCAAAATGAACTGGATAAACATTTCATTGAGCATTGGTAAGTTAATGCAGAGTAGCATAAATAACCTACCTAAAAGGTACATATCGATCATGCAGCTAGTTTGCAAGATTGTGTATCTTTGAAAGTAGAGTTGCTTACTACTAAGGTTTCTATCTCCAGGGTGTAGGACAGTACACTGCACAGGATATAGAGGTTTAGAAGATGCAGGTGTTAGTTAGTGAATACATTTATCTTAAACATGAAGGCATTCATCCATTCTGCAAATCCCTTTATTCAACCAGCAACAATATAAATAAAGAATAAAAAATATTTTATACATCTATGTTTGATTTTTTAAATGTTTCTGCAACGTATTGTGATTAATCAAAAAAAAATTAAGGTAGTGTTAGCAAGCATTTCTAGGAAGAAAAATAAGGTGTTCAGGCTATGAGTATATTTTCAAATCACAGGAAAAAAATTATATGCTATCATATAATCATCTAACATATACTCTTATTTCATATGCAATCAGAGAGACAAAACAAGAATAAGGAAATAGGGCAACTTCAAGAAACTCAGTAGTTTAGGTGCCTTTAGAAACACCCCACTTTCGGGGAGCCTGGGTGGCTTAGTCGGTTAAGTGTCCGACTTTCGCTTGGGGCATGATCTCGCGGTTCGTGGGTTCGAGCCCCGCGTCGGGTTCTGTGCTGACTGCCAGAGCAGAGCCTGGAGCCTATTTCAGAGTCTGTGTCTCCCTCTCTCTCTGACCCTCCCCTGCTCACGCTGTCTCTCTCTCTCTCTCCTAGAAATAAATTTAAAAAATATTAACAAAAAAAAGAAACACCCCACTTTCCTAAAACCTCTCTCTCCTAGAAATAAATTTTAAAAATATTAAAAAAAAAGAAACACCCCACTTTCCTAAAACCTCGCAAAGGCACACAAAATTACAAAAATCCAAGACTGCTTCTCCTGCACTGAAATCAGGAAATAACTCTGGCAACATACTACCGTCCTCGAAAACTTTCTTCTAGTTATCAAACAGTTCGAATAAATAGAAAGAAGACTCCAGAACTCTCAGCTCCCAAGTGCAGAGCATACGCCAAGTTGTGGGCAGTTAGTGAAGGGCATGGGGAATAAGGCCACTAATCTCCCCTGCTCAGTAGCCAAGAGCTCTGTGTTGTTCTTTGTTTTTTTGGTTTTTTTTTTTTTAATGTCTTATTTATTTCTAGGAGAGAGAGAGACAGCTTGAGCAGGGGAGGGTCAGAGAGAGAGGGAATGACAGACTCTGAAACAGGCTCCAGGCTCTGAGCTGGCAGTCAGCACAGAGCCCGACGCGGGGCTCGAACCCACGAACCGCGAGATCATGACCCGAGCGAAAGTCGGACGCTTAACCGACTAAGCCACCCAGGCGCTCCTCTGTGTTGTTTTTTGAACAATCATTCCTTTAGAACCTTCTGGTCTGTTTCAAAGATGTCTCTGAGAGTATTAATTTATAGGTTTTTGAAATTGTCTTATGCTCCCTACGGTGTTTCTGTTTCCCTGAGTGCTTTTTCCCTGTGTGTTCACTTTGGAGTCTCTGATCCCTACTCTAGGCTTTCATCAGTCGCCTTGTTATTTATGGCTGTCCACTCACTCTGAAGAGTAGGCGCTGAGAAGCAGAGTTGACGAGGGGGTCAACTAGTAGGCAGCCCCGTGGGTGAGCAGGCTGAGCTATTCCCCAACTGTTAGCATCTAGAATTTTCTCTCCTTTTATGTAAGTCAGGAGAGTGTAGTAGTTCTGCCCATGGGCTCTGAAACCTGGGTGCATGAAGAAAGCAGTTAAAACGGAGCCCTCCACATCATGAATGCTGTGTAATTTATAGCAGTTATTGCAACATTTTCATTTCCGTAGAGAAGAATGCACCAATATTGTTAGGAAATGCAAGCATGAGTTGCCAGTGGTATCAGAGCCACGTCTTTCTATCCAATATTTAGGCCTCCGCTTTTCTGCTGCCTTCAGTTTTATCTATTGTCCCCAAGAAACTTCCTGCTTCGACCTCCCCAGACTGAAAAGCTTTGAATTCTCTGAAAGGGACAGTCTTGGTTTGCACAGAAGGAGAGTGTCTAGAGATGCCATTGTTTCTTATTCAGGCTTTAAACTAAACCTCCTGCTGCCGGTCCCATTTACAACCCTCTCTGGGAGGGAGGGGGTAGTTGTAACTCCAAAGCATTTTGCAGTTAAATGGAATAGTCAGCCTGCCTCAGGTAATTCCCTGATTACCGACTCTGCTTTCCTTTGGCTTCACCATTCAGCCATGGACTCTGAGCTTCCATACCTTCCAATATCGTTATAGTTATGTTCCTCTTGTCACTTTAGTGTCACTTTAGGAGAGGAGATTCATGGCTCCTCCACCTCCATGTTTAAATTAAAATCTCCCACATTCTAGAAGAGTGAAGAGTGGAAAGCATTAGTAAGAAAGGCAGGAAACCTCCACACGGACGCAGCTGCCTCACCTGGGGCACACGGTGCAGTGGAGCGTCATGGAGAGGCTCTCCCACTGTCAGCAACAATAGGACTGGACGAAATATACAAGTAATACTATGAACCCCACGGTCATCCTGGCTCTCTTTCCGGAAATAATTTCCTGACTGTGGTGCAGAAATCTGAAGTCTAAGCAGAAGACAGCAGCCCTGTGGTCCCGATGATCTAAGCAGGCAGAGGCCAGAGTTTAGCATTGTTGAAGCATTTGAAATATTTGGAGCAGAGCACCAAGGGTGAAGAAATCATGGGGAGCTTAGGGGCAGAAATACATGGAGATTCCCGGTGATTAAGGGCTATGTTTACAAGGACAGACTACTTGATATTCACCAGGAAGAGCTTTTTAAGGCATTGGAGAGAGACGTGGTCAAGCAGTGCTAGGGGATATTCGCATTCTGGCCTGACCAAGGAAGAAAAATCTCACTAACGCTCCATTAACGCATCTTGCTGAGACAGCAGAAAACTGTGTCTTAGTTGAAAAGACCACGCCCCAGAGTAAGGTCTATTCTAGGAGTGTTTTGGGGAAAAAAAAAAAAAAGCCTGAAGCCAAGTCTGGACAAGACCAGAGGAGAAACAGAAGGTGGCATCGGGGTCCTGCTGTGTTAGAAGGGTATGGAAAACATCTTGGACTTTTCACAAATCTGTTT
This sequence comes from Hyaena hyaena, assembly GCF_003009895.1. Lineage (NCBI taxonomy): Eukaryota > Metazoa > Chordata > Mammalia > Carnivora > Hyaenidae > Hyaena > Hyaena hyaena. The sequence continues at coordinate 290,087 of NW_024081321.1, forward strand.
TTCAAAAATTTGTGGAACCAAGTCAACATAATTTTAAAGTGATTAGCAAGTAAATGATGTGTCTGCTAGAGAAAAGTCAACAATCTTCAGAGGACAGTAATGGATCTAGAGTCTCTACAGTGATGTATTCACACTATCCTGTATTCAGTTAAAAAAAAAATGATTACGCATGCAAAACAGACAGATGTGTCTCACAGCTGAGAAAAACAAAAACCAGAAAATGGCCTCAAGGTCATTTTACATTGTTATTATTGTTACTTTAGTCTGTTGGTCTTTAAGAAACCAGTGTGGTCAGCCGTGTAATAGCCTTCCAAAAATGTCTTTGTCCTAATCCTAGGAACCTGTAAGTATCCTACATTACACAGAAAAAGGGACTTTGAGGATGTGATTCAATTATGGATTTCGAGATGAGCAGATTATCCTGAGTTATCTGGGCGGGCCCAAGGTAATTGTAAGAGTTACAATAAAAGGAAGTCAGGAGAATCAGAGTCGGAAGAGGAGATAGTCACCTAGAAGCACAGATCAGAGAGATTTGAAGATGTTATTCTGCTGGCTTTGAAGATGAAAGGAGAGGCCATGAGCCAAGGACTGAGGTGGGCTTCTAGAAGCTGGAAAATGCCAGGAAATGGCTTCCCTTCTAGAGCCTCCAGAAGTAAGGCAAGACAGCCAGCCCCTTGATGTTGGTTCAGTGGACTTCTGACCTCCGGAAGAGAATATGTTTGTGTTGTCTTATGCCACTAAATTTGTCCTAATCTGTTACAGCATCCATAGGCAAGTAACATAAACCAGATGCTAGATTTAGTAGACAAAGATATTAAAGGAGCTACATAAATATGCTTAAAGAGTTAAAAGAAAATGATTTATTCAGTGAAGGAGAGGAAATTTCAGAAGAGAAGTAGAAATAAAAACTTCATGATCAAAAAGTAAAATAACTGAATAAAAATCTCTCAGGGGAGCCCTTCTGATTCTTTCATGGGAAATTTTTATCATTCAAGCAAAAACTAATAGATATTCAAGGAGACAGGACCACATGACCCATAAACACAGGCAAAACGGCAGACGATAGAAGCAGATCCAATGCCAATACGATATTGGATGTTAAACAGATAAGGACTTTAAAATAACTGATTATTCAGTTCTAGAAAATATAGGGAAAGGGACAAAATAGATCAAAAGACAGAAAAAAAGAAAACCATTTCACAGAAGTGGTGAAATAAACAGAACCGAAAGTACATTGTATAAATTAAAAAAAAAAAAAAAAACTACAATGTCTGAAATTGGGAATTCAATGCATGAGTTTCATAGCAAGTTATACATACTATAAGCCAGGACTAATGAAAGATAAATAGAAAATATTCAGACGAAAGTGCAGAAAAGGAAATAGAATTGAAAGACAACAGATCAATGTGCATAATCAATGCAGTTTCTTCCCAGGAACTCAATAATGAACACGGCTCTCACCCCTTGGGTGATTGTTTGCATTGCTGACCTTGTATCATCTGGTATCATCTGGGCTCTTGTATAGCATCAGGTAGATTATACTGAACGGTGTTTGCTGGGTGGAATTTAAGAATGAAATTGGCACAGGTGGTGAACATTTAGCCTCAAGTGCTACATGGCCTTGTTATTAATGCTTGGTTCTACCTCTTCTCAGAGATGTCGAGGGAAAGGGAAAATATCCTGCCCTGGACCAAGAGAACACACAGAGGCACTAAGGTGGGTGTGTAGAAGCATGGCAGCAGTGAGGCCGGTTCGTTCCCTGAGGGTGCACCTTGAACCCTGTGGGTCACAGGCATGGCTGTTAACCCTGAAGAGTTAGAGAACAAAAATTTGGACCATACAGGAAGGAAACTGTGCCAGAATTACACTCTCATGGAGGCAACACTGGAAAGGCAGCCACGGATGTCTTTTCATCCCTTCTTTGTAACCTTCCCGAAGAAGGAGGAGGAGCTAAATCTCATCAGTGGGTCTGTGCTCAGAGCGGCAGGGGACGAGACAGTTGATGGGTGAAAGATCTTTCTAGAAAAGGCATAACAAACGAAGGCAGAAGAGTGTTAGACTTCTAAAAGTCACTACGGTGAAATCCCTGGCGGGTCCAGACAAAAATAAGCAGTGACTGATAAACTGTGAAGGGCGAAGGCGGTTGTATCTTTCCGATACAAGGATCAGGCCGGTACCTCCTGGAACTCCTGATCAATCGTTAAATGGACAGCAGTCAGGCACTAAACCTCCTGAGACGAAGTGCTGTTTCTGTGAAAAGGAAACAGAGGAGGAAGGAGAGGAGGCAGGGAAAGAGGCGGGAAGGGAAAGAAAGGGAGAAGAGGGAGGGAGTGTGGGAGAAAAGAATCTACATCTAATCTAACCTCTAGTTCTTTTTTTTTTTTTTTAATATTTTTATTTATTTCTAGGAGAGAGAGAGACAGCGCGAGCAGGGGAGGGTCAGAGAGAGAGGGAGTCACAGACTGAAACAGGCTCCAGGCTCTGAGCTGGCAGTCAGCACAGAGCCCGACGAGGGGCTCGAACCCACGAACCGCGAGATCATGACCCAAGCGAAAGTCGGACGCTTAACCGACTAAGCCACCCAGGCGCCCCTCTAACCTCCAGTTCTACCTTCTAATCTACACCAGAAGCAGGACATGGAGCCACAAGACAAACAGTAAAACGGAATTTAAACCAATGAGGAAGATTCCACAGGACAAATGACTCAGGTCCTTCAGTAAATAGATGACAATAAATAAAGGAAAGGGGAACTCTCATAGATTAACAGAAATGTGACAGACCTTTCAATCACACATAGTGCATAGACCTTGTTTGGACCCTAATTTGAAAAAGCCAACTGTATAAAAGACATGTTTGGGGTAACCAAGGGAAAGAAAGGAAAGATTAGATATTAGATAATATTAAGGAATCATTTTTAAAATTTTGTTTGGTTTTCTGCTTTTTGATGGAGATGAATGTTGAAGCATTTATGGGTGAAACTACTATGTTTTCTAGGATTTACTTTTAAATATTCTAGCAAAAAAAAAAAAGGAACGGAATGGATGAAACAAAAAAGGCAGGGTGTTGGTTACTGGTGAAATTCAGCCATGGATAAGGGAGGTCATTTTGCTACTTATTCTACTTCTTTGACCATTTAAATTTGCATGAGAGGGCCCCCCAGGTGGCTCAGTAGGTTGAGCGTCTGACTCTTGATTTCGGCTCAGGTCATGATCCCAGGGTCGTGGGACTGAGCCCTGTGTCAGACTCCACCCTGAGCACGGAATCTGCTTGAGATTCTCTCTCTTGTGTGTGCTGTCTCTCTCCCTCTGCCCCTCTCCCCTACTCACATGCTCTCTCTAAAATAAAAATTAAGAAAAAAAAAACATTAAAAAACTTTCCATGATCTACAGTTAAAAACCAAGTGGAGGGGTTACTGTGTCACCAAAATTTGGAATAGTTTTTTCTAGATTCCCTACACTCAAGCGCATTGGGCCTAACATGAACTTGGAGTCCTGATGTGGTGAAAAGACCCAGCAGCTCCCTCTCTGGCAGACAGTCAGAACTCTGCTCTTGTGTCCCCATACTTCCTTGGCCTACAATTATGAGACAAGGTCATTCGGGTCCTATTCTAGTCTTGGGAGTATCATCAATCTCTCTCTCTCTCTTTTTTTTTTTTTTTTTTTTTTTGGCCTCAGTTCCAAACACAATTAGCCCAGAACTCTTTACTTTGGAAAAGAAAACTGACCCTTCGAGTCTAATTTAGCTCGGATCCTCGTGATTATATTCTATCAGCAGAACCCCGGAGGGCAGACAGCATCTGCACCTGGCCCATACCTGCAGGGAGCAGAGCAGATAAAAGAATGACGACACAGCTGAATGAGCAAAGGTATTTTGAGGATAAAGGAAAATTATGCATGTTCCCAAACGAAGGTCGGTTATCCAGGGTAATCGAAACCTTAAAAGTTTGAGAAAATGGGATGAAGTGTCAGAGCAAGGTCCCTCAGACAGTGAATAAGAACCAAAGACACAGTGAAAGAATTTGTATCAGAAAGAGAAATGATTTACTGTTCTGTACATTGGTGGGAAGAAAGAAAAGAATAAAAAAGATTCTACAGAGACAAGTTGAGACAGATATACGGGAGATCCAGGTGGCTTTTTTTCTGGTGGGCAAAATCTTTGAAATAAGAAAGAATAGAGACAGAGAGAAAGGCAAAGGGTTTGCAGCCAGGGCTAGAATGACAACAGCCGTGGCACAAAGCTAACCTGGCCACACTTTGGGGAGAGCTGGGCACTGGGAAGATGGGACAGAGAGTGACCCGGCCATCAGGCTCCCAATGGACCTCTGAATGCTACTCCATGCTGTGCAGCCAGCGTGCATGAGGAAGTCAAGCCCTCCTCCAGCCAAACAGCTCATTCCTTATGCTGTGGAAAGTCTCCTGAGAGGATGGCTCAGAAGGTGGGTGGTGGAGAGAACGCCATCATCCTGAAACATCTGTGTCCGGAGCCGTTGGCCTTCCTCTTTCTTCCCCCTGCAAGCCCAGCAGAGGCTCCCAGAGCACGACTTTACTTAGGTCTAAGTCAGATGTAATGTTCTAGAAGAACTTGAAAGTCACAAATAGTTTTGCTCTCTAAACATGGAGAACATAAGCTTCATGTAAATATAGGGTGGTGAGGCTACATTTTCACAGAAAAATATTAGCAGCTTATTCAGTGTTTCTTTAGTGTTTTTAAATTAGTTTATTGGGGCACCTGGGTGGCTCAGTTGGCTAAGAGTCCGACTTCGGCTCAGGTCATGATCTCACAATTTGTGTTTGAGCCCCGCGTCGGGCTCTGTGCTGACAGCTCAGAGCCTGGAGCCTGCTTCAGATTCTGTGTCTCACTCGCTCTCTGCGCCATCCCCACTCACACTCTGTCTCACTCTCAAAAATAAACATAAAAAAGTATAAACTAGTTTATTAACTGTATCAACACATTTACTAAGGTTTTAAATGTCCAGACTGTGCATTTTCTCAAATTATCTCAAATTATATTGTGAAAATTAGGCACACACATAAATCAAAAATAGCTTTAGCTGTTAAAATAAATAGATAACATATTTTCAAGAAGGTCACAAAAGAAAAAGGTATCTAAAGAGAATCGGCATCGTTTTCCACAGAAATCAAAACAATGTTAGATTTCACGTAACGCCCAATGTATACATAGTATTTAAAATACTTCTGTTCCCCAACAAGTGGCCCCTTTTTCTCCAGGATAAATATCTACTTTCAAATAAAGTAGATAATTTTATTTATATATAATAAGTTGGTGAGAATAGATGTTTTTCTTTTTTTAAGTTTATCTTTTTTTTTTTTTTTTGAGGGGCGGGGAGAGAAAGAGTGAGAGCTGGGGAGGGCAGAGAGAGAGAAGGTGAGAGAGAATCCCAAGCAGGCCCTGCACTGCCAGTGCAGAGCCCGCTGCGGGCCTCGAACTCATGAACCTCAAGATCATGACCTGAGCCAAAATCAAGATTTGGAGGCTTAACCAACCAACTGAGGCACCCTGGTGTCTTAAGAGTAGATGTTTTGCAGGATGTCCCTGAATTCTAATAGTTTGGATCCTACATGTGAATCTGCTACTGATACGCATATATTCCATTCTTATCTCTGCCTTACGGAAGACCTCAATAAATGGGTTACAAGGAACTCCCTGTAGTCCTGCCCTGGCTTTGGCACGGAATTACCGCACACGATGTTTCCTGAGAACTACTCGGGGAGCTATTCTGGACTTCCCGGAAGCTAAAATATCAGCAGGCTTTTCTTCTTGGTTGACTAAATGAAGTATGTCAAGGGTTGTTTGAGTAACTGATTTTTTTCACTTGTTCTAGGTCCCCACTGGCTCTGCATCGCACCATCGAGCAGATGGCCTGCTGGAAATTGTCACTGACCACCACATACAGTAACAGGTTACCAAAGGTGTTCAGGGCAGCTAACGGCCTGGAAACAATGTAGGCTTCATGGATCTGATACTCAATGGAGCAGCTGGTTGAAAGCAGTCGAGATTCGATTCGAATGACCCTCAAGATGTGGAAGGGTAAAAAACATATATAAAACACGAGGAGCAGCAGAATGGTTAGCCTTCTAGCTTTCTGCTTAAGGCCGCTGCGAGTCTGAGGTCCTTGCGTTAGGGTGCAGATAATCATTGTATAGCAAAGTGTAACTATCACCAAGGGAAGGCAGAAAGTAGTGGCCGTCAAAACTAGATTGTACCACTTGATAGTGGCGAGGTCATCTGAACTGGTGAGGTCAAGGCAGGCCGATCTATTGGTCCTGGTGGTTGATGTGATCAGGAAGGTCATGGGAATGACGGCCACCAGTGAAATGACCCACACCACAGCACAGGCCACCACGGCCCATCGAGTTTTGTGAATGGAAAAGCAGCTCATGGGGTGAATGATCACAAAGTATCGGAAGATGCTGTAACAGGTCAGGAAGAGTATGCTGCTATACAGGTTGAAATGGAAGCCGAAGCGGATGAACTTGCACATGAAGTCCCCAAAGATCCAGTTTTCGCCGCTGGCATAGTAGTGAATCAGGAAAGGGAAGCTGGTTAGATAGAGCAGGTCTGTGCAGGCCAGGTTCAGCATAATGATGGTGCTGCCTTTCCAGGGCCGCATTTTGAAAATGTACGTGGAAATTGCTACTGCATTCCCTGGAAAGCCCACCAGGAAGATGATGCTATAAATAACCGGGAGGTAGTGCCTCTTCAGCGGGATTTTTTCATCAGTGCAATTTCCAAAATGCGCTGCAAAATCGGGGAAGTCGGAAGAAGCATTTGCAAAATTGTCTAGTGTCTCATCCATGGCTGGCTCCTTTCATCTTGCAGGAAAACAAGGGTTCAGTTTGGCAATACAGATCGACTTTGAAATAACTCGCTGATAAAGGGAAATAGAAAACATTAACGATAGGGTAATGAAAACAATGATCTTCTTTTAAATGAAAATTGCTCTAAGATCCTAAATTTGCCACTTCTTTCTCTTTAATCTCAAAGAGACCCTGTGGAGAAGAGATTGAATTTCTAGGAAAACTATCATGAGGCAAGACATCTAATAATAATATAAAAATTGAATTACCACCAGAGTTAAAATGAAGGATTGGAAAAAACAAATACACATAGCCATGGGAAACAATTTGGCAAGGTTGCTGTTCAGGGAAGCCGCAGAATATCACCATTAGAGGCTTAACAAGACCTACCATTAATCAAGCTCAAGGCACTCCACCGTCAAGTAACCTCTAAACTTCACAAGACGCTGTGAAGTGTTTCTTATTATCTCTATTTTACAGAAGAAATAAAGACTGAGGGAGGCTTTGCAACTGGTCCCCGGAAGGCATCTGGTGGCGCAGCCGGGGTTCGAACCTCTGTATGTCTGACTTAGAAGCCATCCTTGATTCTCGCTTACCTCACTATGCCGCCTCCCAGTCCAGATTCCCCCGAGTACGGGATGGAACAGGAAGTGCAAAGGCATGAAAAGACAGAATGCTGGCCATTTTTTAAAATGTAGATTTCATATCTTGCACCATCATACATACGGTAGATTTCATTTTCAAATGTCAGCTCTTCCAACCTATTTTAATAGCTAACATAATTTGTTCAAGGGAGAGTGTGTGTATTTGCCAGGGGAGAAAGAACAGCAGATTCATGCAGCTTTCAAGCTGTGGGCTCTGTCGCCAGACTGCCTGACCTTGATTCTCAGTGTGGCTACATAGAACTTGTGTGTCCCTAAGCAGGTTGCTGAAGCTCTCCAGGGCTGGGAGTGGTGGGATTTTAACTTCCCTCTTCTTACTTATCGGTGTTTTCTAAAATTTTGACAGTGAATTTCTGCAATGAGAAAAGCATGAAGATTATTTAAAAGAGGAATTACAATTAGCTTATTATTCGGATGTAAATAGATGTTGGTAAAATGTATCCACTTACACATTTACTGAGTGCCCACTGTGTATTAATTAGGCACTCTGCCAGCTCCTAGAGATACAAAACGAATAACACACACAGATGTACAAGCCACTATCACAGTCTACTGGGGGAGATAGACATGGACATAATTTTAACGAATGTAACCCTACCACATGGAGCTGTCAAGATATTTTTGTTTTAAAAAAAAGCAACAAAAACCCTTGGAACACTACTGGGTACATAATAAGTGCTCAATAAATGTTGGGTAGTTGTGAATCACTAAGTCCTTTAATAGATGAATGGCATGAGAAGGAAGGAAACAGTTACCTGGAGAACAGGGGAGAGCACGAAGCAAGGTCCTTAGGGAGGAACATTTAAGCTGAAAGTAGCAAGAGGAAGGTGAAGTGAATAGCATGTTCAAAGGCACCAAGAGATGACAGATTTCAGGAGGTTCAAGGGAGCTCTGCTCAGCATGGCTGCTATATTAAGGACAAGTGGGAGATGAAGCTGGAAAGAAAATAATAGCTGATAATAAAAATAATGGTGCCTCCTGGGTACAGAGCACCACTACTCTAATATCCATTCATTTTGTCCTCACAGCAATTTGGCAAGATAGTTCTGTGATCATGCCCATTTTCGAGCGGAAACTGAGGGACCGATAAGGCAATGACTTGCTCAAGGTCACACTGCGAGCTAGTAGCAAGCCATGAGATGCAGACTAGGGCGGCCGGTCTGCAGAGCTGGGGTGCCTCTCACAGCGAGTAGGCAAGAGGGAAATAAATGCCCTAAAATAACAAGGTTGAATTAGACTGTATCCCAGAAGGGCTGAGTAAATCAAACATCCTAACTTGTGTGATCCAGGGCTAAACTGTCAATAATAATGGCACTCACCTCTTTGGGCTGAAAGACGTTAAATAAGTATATTTGGAAACATACTTTATGTATGTGGTTTGAAAGATGCCTGGTGCCTACTACGTGCTGTATCATTGTCTGCCATCATCCTTACTATTATCTGATACTAAAATCTACACTTTCAAGCTTTCCCCCAGTGTAGTAGAGAGGTGGATTTCAGACTGGCCCAACTTAACTAATAATCGAAAACTGGTAGAATCTTTCCCAATTCATTGGCCTTGAATATACTCTTCCAGATCTCACTTAGGCTTCCGATCTGGATGGTCTCAAACATTTCTGACTTGTATCCATATGAATTGGGGAAAGAGTAGCCTCGGGATGGGAAACACGCCACTAGGCAGCTGTGAGGATCTTCCAGGGGAGGCACATGGGCTCCCTGGGACTGTGTATCACAGATGGAGAGCAAACGTTTCCTTCCTTGTCAAGTTAATTTACTCTCGCTGGACACACTATTCCTGGAACTGTGACCTACACAGCATTGAAGGTGATCGCAGTCAGGCACTGCTGACCAGCAAGGGTTCTCTGAGGCCAGGAAACTACAGCAGACAGCTTTTCCTTGGCCAGACTCTTTAAACGGGCTCATGCCCAGATGGGAGCAGTAATTTATGCCTGAAAGAAAATGGTCACGGTCAGAGAGTCCCTGAGGCAGCAACTTCCAGAAGTCAGTTCTTAGTAAGTCCTGATTCAGGTCCACACTGATTATCTGTCAACTCCCTGAAACCAGAAATATGGAATCACTTCATATCCTAATGGCCAATGTGGCGAAGATTCTCAATACATATTTGCTGAGAAAAAGATCAGTGAGTAATTTCAGCAAAATTTTATCTGGGGCTGAACGTTAATGAAATGCCAACTATTATGTTTTTAAGTTTGCTTCTTTAACTGCTCCTAAAATAAGGTGCAAAATTATAATTTCTGTCATTGCCAAATAAGCCCCTGGCCATGTCATGGGACCATTTTAAACAATAATCATATCAGGAAAAGACAGGTTGTAGGTAGAAACAACCACCTCATTGTTCTGAAAAACAGCAGTTCAACTGAGGATTTAATGAAGACTAACAGACCAATTGGAAGGGAGGAGGGGTTGGCTAAGAAGTTTAACTCGTCTTCCATAAACCTCAGCCAAAGAATGGTTGGAGTTTACAAAATATGTGTCAGCTTTAGAACAACAGACACATCTGGTCAGAGATGTGAGGTCAGGTTCTTTCTTCGGTCGTCCCAGAATCTTGTATAATTCACCGCTACTATCCCGAGCACCAAGATGTCCACAAAGGACTCATTTATATTCAGGGGACACTCAACAATGATGTGACGTGTTCCCTAGGTTTTGCTACAACAGTGGACCTCAATCAGGGGGAGGTTCTAGACCTCCTAGAATTAACAGACTATAAACTAGAAATAACGGTCTATTAAGTTTCAACATAACCAGATACATATGTTTGAACTAGACTAGATAACACACGGATAAAAACAAACACCAAAGATTTGGGGATATTTTTATAAAGGAAGAAAAAATCACATCATTGTGGCTCATTTCTTTTCTCAGAAATTGGGAAGAGATTGTGACTGTTTGAGGCTTAGCTGCAGCACATCAGTGTTTTGGAAACAAGCAGTTTGAGAACCACTTGTCCTAAATGCTGATTTGTCAGTGAACCTCACTGACCAGGATTCTGAGCTTCTGATATGGAAGGACCCAGAAAAAGTGTCCATTCAAGTGGCAGCATATACTACTTTATGTCCACGGCACACTCTTGCCCATCTGGGAGAAACAAGTGGGATTAATGATGAAATGTGATTTTTCTGGAGTATCTATTAATTTTGTAGTAAACTCCTAATCCAACAACCCCCCCACCCCACCCTGTTTAGAGTTCCCGTCCCTCCACACACACCCTGGGTTTTTCTGGTGTTGGTCCAAAGCTGAGTTAACACTCATTCTTCCCTCTTCTCAAGCTGCCAGGGGACCAGGGAGGCATAAACTTGTAACACTGTGCGTCTCACACTCCTTCAGAGTCCTTGGGAACTACAGCTGGGGTTGCATCAAGGGGAACCATGGACGGACGTTTCACTCACAAAGATTCATCTTCCTTTCCTCCTCTACGTATCTGTAAACTAGTTGATTTGGTCCTAGTTGAAACAGCCCAATTCTTCATCCAGGCAACTGTGAAGCATGCATAAATGTTGTGCTTCTTGAGTTTGAAGGAATCCTTCTCCCCAACCTTTCCATCAAACCCAGCTTTCAAGTAAGAAGCTGCAATTCAGGGGTGGGGGTGCGGAGTGCCTGGGTGGCTCAGTCTGCTATGGGTAGAACTCTTGATTTCAGCTCAGGTCATGATCTCACCGTTTGTGAGTTTGAACCTCTCCATCGGGCTCTAAGTGGACAGTGAAGAGCCTGCTTGGGATTCTCTCCCTCTCTCTCTGGCCCTCCCCTGTTCATGCATGTTCTGTCTCTCGAAATAAATAAACTTAAAAAAAAAAAAAAGAATCTGCAACTCAGTTACCCTAAAGACTGTTAGCACTAGCCCAGCTGATGGGGCTCAAAGCTATGATTTTAGCTATTTGATCTTCAAATCCAACCTATGGGAAGCTCTCCTGAGAAAAGTGCAAGTATGGGCACACAGAACTTTTACTTACAATTTAGACGTTTGGAGACAGTCCCAAGCTTGTTCATTAAATCCATAGGGACACAACAAAATAAGACAAGACGGAAAAGAAAGGTATTTGGGGGCGGGGATGAGGTTTTGGTCCTTTACTTGGGGAGGCCGTGGGGCAGTGTCTATGGACTTTGCCAATACCTGGGAGGTGCGGTAAGGGCTAAGAACGCATCCAGAAAGTGAAATCAAACAGTGTCAGAGATGCACTCTCCACCCCCAAAGTACCTCCACCACCCCCACCCCCACCCCCAAAGATACCTAAGCTTGGCCATGGACAAGGCACAAGATGGGATTGACAGTCCGGAACTTATTCAGGCTTCCCTGAGGTAAACCTCGGGCCATCAGAGGCTCTGGTTTTCGCTGCCAGGGTGCGGGTTCTCCTGCTGCTTCTGAAAGAAGTCAGGGACCCCGCTTTGTCCGCCCTGTCCTGTCACAGGGACTTCCCGGGGCTCTGTTCCTCGGGTTCAGGGCGCCCCGCGGCCCTCCCTCCCGGATCAGCGCAGGACCCCCGCCCCGGCCTCCTCGCGCCTGGGCCTTGGGGCCGATCCCGTATCTGATCTCCGCTCACCTGGCACCGGTGTGCGGCCGGCCGTGCGCCCCGCGTGGCCGTCAGAGCGCGACTGCGCCCTGGCGGCGGGACCCTGGGAGCCGAGGCCGGCGCGCCGCCCCCGCCCCGCCCCCCCCTCCCCGCCCCGAGCAGGTGCCTGCCCAAGCTCCCGCCCCAGCAGACAGCCGGCATCCTCCCTCGTCTGCTCTGGAGGCCCATCAGGAAGAGCAGCGTACACTCCCAGACATCCTCCTTGCCGGCTGGACCCAGGACTGCACAAAGGCAGCATTTGCAGACGTGGCCATTGCCCCGGGAGGGTTGAGGTCCTGTTGTCCGGCTCCAAAGCTATCACCTGCTTGCCCACAGTTCAGGGCCTTTCGGCTAGCTTGGCAAGGAAGCCACTTCAATCTGGCCCTCTAAATTAAAGACTTCCGCTGGAGTGTCTTTTCACTGTATCCAATTACAGACCTGTCCTCCACCGCTCTGCAAAGTCGTTTAAAAATAGTTCGTAACTGTGTGAGAGGAGCATTTGTCTGGATGTCGGCATCTAGGATGAAACCCTCTCGCCTTAGGACTTGCGAACAGCCTCTTCCCTCCCCTGAAACTCAGCTACATCATCCAAGATAACAGGGCCCTGACCCAGGGGACTCTCAAGTCCCTCCCGGCACCAAAGACGAGTGTTCCGATCGCTGAACAGAGATGGGCGGACAGTGCGTGCTCTGGGCCTGCAGGAGCCGGGGAAATATTCCCAGGGAAATACTTTGCATTAGGAGAAAACGTATTCTCCGGTTTTACTGCTTTGAATCACTTCCTCAATCCCTCACTTGGAAGTTTTTCACTCTATTTTGTGCAAATCCACCCACATTCATTCATCAGACATTTGCTGCTTGATTGTTCTGTATCAGGCGCTGAGGAGATAAGGAGGGATAAGGCATGATCTCTGCCTTCTAGGAACTCAGGTCCTCGAAAAAAATAAACTATTAACTTGAAAAGTGATTAGTGTTGGCACTGGTAAATTAGGGAGCTATAAGGTGCGTGATCTAAGTGGAAGAGAAAGAGAGGTCAGAAAAAGCTTCCTGGAGTAGAAAGACATTTGAACTTTTTCCCACGATGAGCAGGATTTCCAGGTAAAGAGGAAATGGCTGAAAGAAGTGATTTAAGGACAAGTGTTAGGTCCTAGAATCATAAATGTGCAAAGGACATTTTAAGATACCAAGTTCTGGAAATCTAAAATGATGCAGCCACTATAAAAAAAAACAGTGTAATCGTCGCTCAAAAAATTAAAAATAGATTACCATGTGATCCAGCAATTCTCCTTCTGGGTACATACCCAAAAGAATTGAAAGTAGAGATTCAAAGAGGTATTTGTATACCTATGTTCATAGCAACATTATTCCCAAAAAACTGCAATGTGGAAGCAACCCAGATGTGGTATGCACAGATAATGGAACATTATTCAGCTTTAGAAAGGAAGGAACTTCTGGCACGTGGATGAAACTTGAGGACATCATGGAAAGTGAAAAGTGAGTCACAAAAGGACAAATACTGTATGGTTCTGCTTATATCCGATACCTAGAGTAGTCAAATTCTCAGACAGAAAATAGAATGGTATTTGCCCCGGGATGGGAGGGATGGAGTGTGGGTTTCTTGGATACAGAGTTTCAATTTTACAAGATGAAGAGCCAGGTGATGGATGATGACGGTGGCACAACAATATGAATATACTGAGTGCCACTGAATGCACACTAAAGATGGTTGAGATAATAAATTTTACGTTCTGTGTATCTGACCACAATTTTTTAAAACTTTCATTTAAAAATCTAGTCCTATGGTCTCCCTTTACATAGAAGGACACTGAAAATTCTAGAGATTCCAGGAGACAAAGATGGCGGTGAGTTCCAGGAAGTTCTCTGTAAGGCCAAGGCACCTGTTTTTACCTCTCTATGCTGAGGATGGCTGGCCACTTGATTGAAGCCTTCACTGTATCAGAAAACAATGTGTTATAGTCTGACACGAAATCTTGGCTCTATCAACAAGACGATTATCATGAGCTAACTATCTTTTCTTTTAATTTTTACTTATAAATTAAACTTCTTACTACAATTCAAGATACTCACCTAGAAAGTAGTTATTTGCAGGAAAAAATACTAACCAATATGGATCTTAATCATTATCCAAATAAAAAGAATGATATAATTTATGTATCTTTAAGACAACCTGCACTAGAAAATGATGTCACTAATTTAGACTATGTCTAAACTTCAGATTGAGGTCTTCTAGCAACCCAAGTTGAAGACACATAGGGTAAAATTCAACTTCCATTTAAAATTGGTCTCCTGCCCAGATTCAGAAATGCACTTTCTTCTTTTAAATGAACACTCAATGGAACAGGATTCTAGCACTTAATTTCACAGCTATTTTAGCAACACAGGCCACCTGCAATGTACTACAATTGCAGCAGAGGATGGGGTTTATCTCCATGATAATCTGGATGCTCAGAATTTCTCCAATTAAGAAGCACTCCAATATCTTGGGGCTCCTGGGTGACTCAGTCACTTTAGCATTTGACTTTTGCTCAGGTCATGATCTCACGGTTCATAGATTTGAGCCCCGTGTCAGGCTTTGTGCTGACCCCTCAGAACCTGGAGCCTGCTTCAGATTCTGTGTCTCTCTCTCAGCTCACCCCACCCTCTCTCTCTCTCAAAAATAAATAAACACTTAAAAAATTTAAAAAGAAGCACTGATATCTTAAAGCCTCCTCTCCAAAAAGCCCTGTGAAACTCTGCAGAGAAGGCAGATTCAAGTAGCATTCTCCGGAAAGCCATTAATTACTGAGCTGGGAGCTGGTTGGGGGAAGGAATAACACATGAGTATTAGTCTCAGCTCTTTCTCAGTTGAGTGAGAAAGGGACAAATGGTTGGAGACCATGCAGAACTTTTATTTCTTTCTCCCCTGGTTATCCTGACTCAGACGTCAAATGATCATGTTTCCAGATAGTGTTTCAACTATGGCTGAACTGATCATTGCTGACCATTTGTATTTCTATATTCAGATGTGTTTTTTCAAGCTTATTGTCAAATTGGTTTCCATATAACACCCAGTGCTCATCCCAAGTGCCCTCCTCCATGCCCATCACCCCCCTTCCCCTCCCCCCACCCCCATCAGCCCTCAGTTCATTCTCAGCATGCAAGAGTCTCTCATGGTTTGCCTCCCTCCCTCTCCCCAACTATTTTTCCCCTTCTTCTCCCCCACAGTACTCTGTAAACTTCCTCCTAATCCTCCTATACGTGCAAACATATGGTTTCTGTCCTTCTCTGCCTGACTTATTTCACTCAGCATAACACCCTCAAGGCCCATCCATGTTGCTACACATGGCCAGATTACATTCTTTCTCATTGCATGTAGTATTACATCGTATAGATAAACCACATCTTCTTGATCCATTCTTCCGTTGGTGGACACTTAGGCTCTTTCCATGATTTGGCTATTGTTGAGAGTGCTGCTATGAACATTGGGGAACATGTGCCCCTATGAATCAGCACCTCTGTGTCCCTTGGGTAAATTCCTAGCAGTGTTATTGCTGGGTCATAGGGGAGTTCTGTTGTTAATTTTTTGAGGAACCTCCCCACTGTTTTCCAGATGGGCTGCATATTCCCACCAACAGTGTAAGAGGGTGCCCGTTTCTCCACATCCTCGCCAGCATCTAGAGTCCTCTGATTTGCTCATTTTAGCCACTCTGACCAGCATGAGATGATATCTCAGTGTGGTTTTGATTTGTACTTCCCTGAGGAGGAGGGATGCTGAGCATCATTTCATGTGTCTGTTGGCCATCTGGATGTCCTCTTTGGAGAAGTGTCTGTTCATATCTTCTGCCCATTTCTTTGCTGGATTGTTTGTTTTTTGGGTGTGGAGTTTGGGGAGTTCCTTATACATTTTGGATACT
>NW_024081321.1:307384-433468 GCF_003009895.1 Hyaena hyaena
AATATTGAACCAGCCCTGTAACCCAGGAATGAATCCCACTTGATCTTGGTGGATAATTCTTTTTATG
The DNA here is from genome assembly GCF_003009895.1 of Hyaena hyaena. Lineage (NCBI taxonomy): Eukaryota > Metazoa > Chordata > Mammalia > Carnivora > Hyaenidae > Hyaena > Hyaena hyaena. Next base: position 307,452 of record NW_024081321.1, read on the forward strand.
TGTCTTTGGATTCAATTTGCAAGTATCTTGTTGAGGATTTTTGCATCTGTATTCCTGAAGGATATTGGTCTGTAGTTCTCTTTTTTTGCTGGGTCAGATGCTTTGACATTTGGAGCTTTGCTGATCTGGGAGAGACTGTCTTTCTCAGGGTTAGCCAATTTCCAGAGAGTGTACTTTCAAATGCAGACCAAGCAATCCAGAACTCCTATCCCCAACCACCTCCTTTACCAGGCTCTCACACTCTGGGCCACTCTCCATCTGCCCTAATCATCCCAAGGCCAGGTACCGGATAAATAAGGACAGAGTCTGTGCCCCGGAGCCTGATAAAATTATTCAAACTCGCCAATCCTAAGTCTGCTTCTCCTGCCTTGCCTGTTCCTTCCTACAGAAACTGTAATCAAGTTCCTCCTTTCCTTCTGCCTCCTGGCCAATCCCAGGGCATGCCTGTGCATCCCCACCCCTGGTGTGGGGTACTCCTTCCTCTTGAGATCTGTGAGTATAACAAATTGTCTGTTTAGTGGCAATCATCTCCCAATATGTTGCCCTTGTCATACCTGAAAAATAACGAACCTATATTTTGAAACACCTTTTATAGCCTTTTCAGACTTTTTTTTTTTTTTTTTTTGTAACTTCAGCCGCGATATATCTCTTGGTATGATATAAGTATTCTCATGAGATTAATTATCTTGATTTTTTTTTAAAAATGGTTAACTTGTTTTCTAATGCCTTTAAAAAGGATGGATCAGTGAAAATGCACTTGTTAAATAAAGCAAGTTTTTGATCTATGCTCTACTAGGCAACAGATTCAACTATTGTGATGCCTTCCAGATTCCTGCAATATTTCTTCAATGAAGAAGACATTATGGTATAGTGAACAGAAGCCCAGATGTTTAAAGCCTGAATTTTAGTGTTTGGAAAGCAACTCTATTAGCTGGGAAAAGAAATTCCCTTTGTAGGTTTCCATCTAGGAAAAGCAGAGGTTGGACAAGACAGAGGTTGGACAAAGGGGTACTAGTTGTGAAAAACTAGGAGAAAGCTCAAAGCTTTGTTTCTTAGAAAAGTAGATATGACGTTGCTGTGCCAATGTGAGTCATTTGCTTTGCTTCTACGTGAACACCATTTGAGGATTCTTTGAACAAGAGGCTTTTCTGGGAAATTTGAGAAATTTGAGACTGTTAGGAAAGAGATTGACTAGACTGTCTATCTTTAGATTCAATCCCAGTAAACATTGGGAAATGGTTAGCATCTTCTGGGTGGATAAAGAGACAGGAAGTTAGTACAGGTGGGATGTTGGCCACAGCAAAGGATGAGATTGCCACTCTGCTCAGGAAGACTTTCGATGTGAAGTATGGTGACCAATGGAAGCAGGGAGAAATGGAGATTAGAGACAAAGAAAATGTGATATAAAAAAGGAATAAAGAAAAGCCAGAGAAGGGACACCTGGATGGGTCAGTCGATTAAGTGTCTGACTATCAATTTCAGCTCAGGTCATGACCTCACGATTTTGTGGGTTCAAGCCATGCATTAGGCTCTGCACTGACAGCAGGGAGCCTACTTGGGGTTCTCTCTCTCCCTCTTTCTCTCACTCTCTCTGCCCTTCCCTCATTTGTTGTGCTTTTTCTCTCTTAAAATAAATAATCTTAAAAAAAGAAAAAAAAGAAAAAAAAAGAACCCAGAGGAGAAAGAAAGGCATCATCAAGAAATTGAGTTATTTGCCTCTAATGGTATAGCGTCTCTGCCTCCCAGTTTTCTGACCATGCTAACTACCCTATGACTCAGAAAGACATTATAAGACTTAACAGATACAGTAAGTTCTTATAAAATACTAACTACTAGATGAGTTTCTTCCCCCAAAAGTACTTTTTTTTTCCTTTCTGGGTACTTTCTATACTCATAATCTGTACCATTTTAGCCAGCATTTATTCACTTTTAAATGGTTTAACAATTTTATAAGTTGTAATCATTTTACTAACTTGAATCTTGCCCGAGGCAACAAGATTGTCTCCATTTCAGGGGAGGGGAGCTTACGTACAGCTCTTTGGATCTCAAGCAGCATGTTACATAGATGCATAGCAGACAATAACAATCTCCTACTGTTTGGATAGTTAGTACTATAACCGTGAGTCTGATTCCTCCTTTGACCTTAATTAATACCAAGTTCTTTAGGTTTCTGGTTACATGTTGAGACCAAGCAGTGTCCCACTGGCGTCTGTCCAATCCGTTGAGCATATGAAAAGAACATAGCGAGAGAGTGGCCAAGAATTGAAGAGAATGCAAACGAAGCTGAAAGATTGAGTGGGGCGATTAGGAAATCACTGGTGACCAGAGAGGCACTGCAGTCACGTGCTAGGGGCTGCCACTAGTTCTTGCAAAGAGCAGAAGAGTGAAATGGGAAGAAAGAAATGAAGGTGTGCTTTGAAGGCTGACATGTTTAAGGGAGAAGTCTCTATTCCTTATTTAGGATAAAGATAACCTAAGCATTAGTGTAGACTGAGGACATTTAAAAGCCAAAGTAGAAGATTGGAGAGAAGTAATTAATGGACAATGGACAAGAGAGAAGATCACAGTGGGGAGGTAGCACTCAGCAAACAATAACCGCATTTGAATCCTGGCTCTTACTTTTACAAGCTGTGTAACTTCACTCTTTAATCCTCATTTTGTTCATGTGTCAAACTAGGAGAACATGATTGCTCTAAGACCTAAATAAGGTGATATATAGAAGTCGTTAGCATGGTGTAAGCTTTCATAAAATAGCCGCTATGATTAAGTCAGGAGCACAGATGGAAAGGAGAAAGGCCACCAATGCCTCTGAAATAGAAAAAAGGGTAAGGGAAGATCTACGTGAAGTCGAGGTGAAATTCCACCATTTCTGAGTCTAGTCCAGAGGTTCTCAACACTGGCAAAATATTAGAGTCAACAGGGGCGCTTTCAGAAATACCAGTGCTTTTCTCCTACCCCAGACCAATTAAATCAGCAATTCTGAAGGTGGGCATGCATACTGGTATTTTTTTTTTTTTAAGTTCTCCAGGTAAACACACTGCACAAAGTTGATGCATTTCTGGAGCTTGACTATACATTTCTGAAGTAAATACTTCAAAACTTTTAGAGAATGATGATGGCAACTATGGATGAATATCAAAAATGTTATATTGAGCAAAAGAAGCCAGAAATGAAGAGACTCACTCTATAATGCCATCATGATTCCACTGAGATCAAGCAAAAAAAAAAAAAAAAAAAATCCACAAGGATAAAAGTTAGAATGATAGCTGCTTTGCAGAGGGAGGAGGGTTGGTCAGAATGGACAAGTGAAAACTTTCTAGGTTGATGGACATATCCTGCATCTTGACTCGGATATTGGTTACTGAGCTCAGTACATTTGCGCAAAGTCATTGAACTGTACACATAAAAATCTGTGCATTTTGCTGTATGTATTTGTACCTATATATCTGATTCCATGCACAATGGGGAACCATTAAAAGTGGTGGAGTAAGGGGTTGCCTGGGTGGCTCAGTCAGTTAAGCATCGGACCTCGGCTCAGGTCATGATCTCACAGTCTGTGAGTTCCAGCCCCAAGTCGGGAGGCTTTGTGTTGACAGCTCAGAGCCTGGAGCCTGCTTTGGATTCTGTCTCTGTTTCTGTCTCTGTCTCTCTCTCTCTGCCTCTCTCCCCACTCACACTCTGTGTCTCTCTCAAAAATAAATAAACATAAAATGTTTTCTTTAAAAAAGTGGTTGAGTAGGGAGTGTAATAAAGTTATTTCAAATGTGTTTAGCACCTAATTATACCCTAGTTTTTCTGTTGAGCAGGTATTTAGTTCAAATATGTTCAAAAACATGTCTATTTATTTTATTTTTAAGAGAGAGAGAGAGAACATGAGCAGGGGAGGGGCATAGAGAGAGAAGGAGAGAGAATCCCAAGCAGGCTCTGCACTGATGTGGGGCTTGAACTCATGAACTGTGAGATCATGACCTGAGCTGAAATCAAGAGTCAGACACTTAACCGACTGAGCCACCCAAGTGCCCCTAGTTCAGTTACCTTATCAGTAAGTTTCTATTATATAAAAGGGATCTCCCAGGAAACTATTTGGAGAAAGGAACCAGCATGCTGTTGTTACTTTACAGATTTAATCTTTCACATGGCTTATATTATTTATACATCGTTATATTTCAGCATATATTATATTTTGGTTATTTGTTCAGATTTTCACCTTCTGGTGTTTACTTTTGTGGTTCAGGTTTTATTTCCTTGTTTTCTTCTTCGGACCTTTGAAGGGACAGAAAGAACATTGGGCCAGAATCACATGGTGTATTAAGCTATCTTCTTGTTTTACGAAAGACAAACAGATTCAGGAACCACTTCCAAATCTCTCACCAGGATAAGGAAGCTTAACTTTACAGCATATCACACAAACATGATCTTTCTCTTTACGTCGAAGACGGAATGCCTCCCACCCACTTGTGCACACACAGACACTCACCGTGTAGAACTACCTTCATGCTCTCTCCTCTGCTGGGGCACCCATAACGCAATGGGTGGCTTTTGCGAGCCCCAGTGACGCTACTAGCAGCCAGCACAGGATGGGGAGTTTGAAGCCAATAGAAAAATTGTCCCAGCCCTGCTCTTATGTTCCGTATCCCCACATTTTTCCACTCACCATGGGAACGGAACATTAATCACACTTAACACTCTAAAGGAAGTTCAGAGATTCAAATTCTTCAGGGCTGAAGTAATGGTCGGTTGCAAGTTCTATAGCAGCCGATGGTGATTGCGTTAACTTCACCTGACACTAACAAAATAATTTGTTACCAAGGATTCCATTCCCTTCCTAGTCCTGTTTGGATTCCTCCTGTTTCACTAGACTCTTTAGAGAACCTTGGGCCATTATGAGCTGTTGAAATTCTTTTCCCTCCTCTGCTAGTGTCTTATGTCACTTTTCCCTCTCTTTGACCACATTGGGCAACATCATCTTATTGTCTCTGTCATGCTTCTGCATTTGAATTAAAATGCTCCAGAAACACATATAAAGGGCTTATGTAATTTTTTTATGATAGCACTTTCAATTTCTTCCATTTGACCTTTTGATATTGCTTTCATGATTAATCTTTTTCTAGGGCCTTGTTGACACAACAGACCACTGTACTAACCTCTTAACCTTCGAAAAATCAGAGTTGAAATCTGGTTTGAGTAAGGAACCCAAAATAGTTTCCAACTAGCCTGGGCCTTATGAACAGTAAGCCAGACACGTTCATCTCCGTGATGAACGGGCTGTACATGTGAAGAGCTGGTGAATAAGAGGAAATTGAAATGGGGGTGCCTGGGTGGCTTAGTCAGTTAAGCGTCCGACTTTCGCTTAGGTCATGATCTCACGGTTCATGGGTTCGAGCCCCGCATCGGGCTCTGTGCTGACTGCAAGCTCAGAGCCTGGAGCCTGTTTCAGAGTCTGTGACTCCCTCTCTCTCTCTGACCCTCCCCTGCTCACACTGTCTCTTTCCCTCTCCTAGAAATAAATAAAAAAATTAAAAAAAAAAAAAAGAGGAGATTGAAATGGAATGGGATGTAAAGATAGCATCGTGTTTAATCATCTTAGTGCTCACATTTAGAAAAACACAGGTGAGTTAGCTAAAGAAGCGGTTTCTTCTTTTCTCCAACTTTCCGTAGACGGTCCTCGAGACTCAGCCCCTCCTGCTATGTGCACTGATGTGCGATTGCCAGATGAAGTCATTAAGCTATTTCTTGCTCCTCCCTTCCTAATTATAGCAGATTGATAGTTCGTTAAATCACAAAACTAATTCTAATCCCTTGTAACTGTAAATCCTGCTTTAATCCCGATTGTGAGTTTAACCATATCCAGACTCTTGTGAAATCCTCAACACTGTCCAGTGATAACTGAGGAAACACACATGCTCCATTTGGCTGGTCTACACGTTGACAACAGATGGCTCCCACCTCTCTACCCCATCCTCAAAACTGGTCTGCGCCTGGCCTTTGCCATCCCCCCTAACCCGCCTGGCCATGCCAAACGCCGATTACTGGTCCTGTGGTTTTACATGTCCTTTGAGTCTCCAGAGCTGACCTTTCTGTTTTATTTTATTTTTAACTAGGGGCAATTGGATCGCCAAAATCTCCAAGGGATACTCTTTTAAAAAATACATCCAGCGCTCTCTCCAGCAGCACGTATGCTGGGTGGATACATCCATATTTGGTAATTTTATTGTATATTTATTTGAAAAGGAAGTATTGGCATTCCCTCATAACGGCTTTCAAACATGCTATGCTTTAGTCTCTGTGTTCGTGCTACAGTGATGCCTGTATGGGCAGAGCAGGAGTGGGAGCCTGTGAAGATGGAGGCCAGTGCTAGAAGCTTCTCCTCTCCTGAGAAGCAACTCTGCAGAGCAGTTATGACCAAAGAGCAGCTTAGGGGAAGCCTTCTTATCATGCGTGCACCCGTCCGTGGCTAGGCTGAGCCCTTGACATTGTCCTTTCCTGACATTGTCACCCAGAGTGGACATTGACAGCAGTCTCTTTTTTGTACAACACATCTGTGCACATAGGAGGCCTTAAACAGGGTCAGCTATATAATTTGCAGGGTCCGTGACAGAATGAAAGTGTGGGGCTTCTTTTTTAAAAAGTAATAGAATGCTTGCTTTGGCAGCTTGGATATTAAAATTGGAGCCACACAGAGATTAGCATGGCCCCTGTACAAGGATGACATGCAAATTTGTGAAGCGCTCCATAAAAAAAGAAAGAAATTGGAGGAGAAAAACTGCCTTGAAAGGCATTAAAACAGAGGCGCTTGAGTGGCTTAACCGGTGAGCGAATGACTTAATTTCAGCTCCAGTCTTGATTCCAGGGTCGTGGGGTCAGGCTCCACCCTGAGCCTGGAGCCTGTTTGAGATTCTCTCTCTTTCGGCCCCTCCCCTCCCTGTTTACACTCATTTCTCTGTCTCTTAAAAAAAAAAAAAAAAAAAAAAAAAAAGCTGGGGCGCCTGGGTGGCTTAGTCGGTTAAGCGTCAGACTTTCGCTTAGGTCATGGTCTCGCGGTTCGTGGGTTCGAGCCCCGCGTCGGGCTCTGTGCTGACTGCCAGCTCAGAGCCTGGAGCCTGTTTCAGTCTGTGACTCCCTCTCTCTCTGACCCTCCCCTGCTCACACTGTCTCTCTCTCTGTCTCCTAGAAATAAATAAAACATCTATTAAAAAAAGGTATTAAAATATAAGGCTTTTCCCCTTTCTTCTGAGGTCTCCTTTTGCTTTATCATGGTATTTGGGTTTTTTCTTTTTTGTCTTTGTTTTGTTTTGTTTGTTTGTTGCTGTTTAATGTCATTCTAAATCAGAAAAATCGACATTTTAATTTTTTAAAATTTTTTTAATGTTTTTATTTATTTCTAGGAGAGAGAGAGAGACAGCGTGAGCAGGGGAGGGTCAGAGAGAGAGGGAGTCACAGACTGAAACAGGCTCCAGGCTCTGAGCTGGCAGTCAGCACAGAGCCCGACGCGGGGCTCGAACCCACGAACCCCAAGATCATGACCTAAGCAAAAGTCGGACGCTTAACCGACTAAGCCACCCAGGTGCCCTTAATTTTTTTAATTTTTAATGTTTATTTATTTTTGAAAGAGAGAGAGAGAGACAGAGTGTGAGGGGTGAGGGGCAAAGACAGAGGGAGACACAGAATCTGAAGCAGGTTCCAGGCTCCCCACTGTCAGCACTGAGCCCAACGCAGGGCTTGAACTCACGAGCTGTGTGATCATGACCTGAGCTGAAGTCGGACACTCAACTGACTGAAACACCCCAGAAAAATCACATTTTAAATGATTAGCATCAAATTGACCATTAGTCTTTACACAGTGCAATACCAGTTTTCAATGCAAATATAAGAACATTCATCTCTTAGGTGGCATCCCCAAAATTACATAAGCCAGATTTCAAAGCTTACACCTGTATGTCTCTTGTGGTTTTATTGCAACAGCAGAAACACTGCACAAAAGTAACTCAGCTTTTCATAGCATACATTCTACCAACTCTATTTTATTACTCTTCCTGAAGAGTAAGGAAAGACAATGCAAAATAAACCATTGCCCTATCTTTTCCTTTCTTTCTAGCTCACCATTTCAGTAACATTGGTTGATTCAAGAAGTAGCACAGATGAAAAATGGGTTCCTTAAGAGGGTTCCTGGCTCATTAGTGTTCATTGGAGTGTCATTGTCTTCCTCTAGCTTTGAAGCAAGTTCTGTTTTAAACAAGAAGCATAGCCTAGCGCAGTTATCAATGATCTTTCTTACCCAGTTGTAGACCCAACTTACTTGCCCAGTGCTTGTACTGAGTCACTGAACTGCCACGCCTTATGAGTCCACCAGAATTCTTTGCTCACTGAATGTCATCCATACTATTTGTAACTACCTACAAACAATAGCGGTGCACATGCATATAGCTATTCACACATGTGCTCCAATCCCATCATATTTCACTTGCAAAACACAAGTTCAAAGATACCATTATTAAAAATTTCAAGACAGCAACACAGCATTGGGCCAAACAAGGGACCCTTTTGATCATGGGCCCTGGGCTACTGCACAGGCTGCACATTCATGAAGTCAGCCCTGGCCTTGAATTAGGAACCTGCTTGTTTGATTGACTCAGGTTCAACCGTGGAAAAGTTACCAAAGTCAAGAATATTTTCAGAAGTGCCCATTAGGAAGAAACACTTACGTTACTACTTCTTATGTTTATAGACCACCAAATATCAAAATATGGTTTTCACTGATTGAGTTCATTGGGTTGGCTTCCACCACCTCTGGTTCCCTGTCCAGATAATTCCACAGAATTATTTTATAAACTGTGAATTAAAAGGATTACTTGTGGCTTCATCTCTGAATGGCTGCAGACACATAAGTTCCTCAACCTCTTGAGCCTCAAGTTTACAGGGCCACCCCTTTTATTCATTTCTGGGTTGTGCAAGCTCAGAGCCTTGAGTGGTGATGTCTTTTAGACATGGTGTGTGTGATTTATTAAAGGCTTTGGTTCTGGGTGGACTTTGCCTGCAGCGGCTGACCCTCCATCCACAGGGGGTGACAGGTAGATAATAATGCCTCGAGAGACAAAAGAGGAACTGTGAAAAAAAAAAGACCTTTGCCCCAAGGAGTTATATAATCACTCCAAAGCATTGTACACACACACACACACACACACACACACACGGAGGTGGAGCAGCAAGGAAGCAGTGCCAGGGATTTCTTTCTCAAAGACTGACACAGGAAGTTCTCTCTTCATAACTGACATTTTTAAAGGTGGCTCTATACACAATTCAAACTTTTGTCTTATGAAATTACTGAGGACAGGGAGAATTCTAGGAGTCGGCAAATACTCTGTTTTCCTGACACATCAGGACAGCTGCCGACCACTGCTTCCATCTCTGACTTCTTTCTCAAAGTGAACCCGTGGCCTGTCAAGAGAAATGAACACGGGGACGCGTGCACATGTTTTTCTAGTGAGTTACATCCCGCCTGCATCCCCACATTTTTCTCCTTGTGTAGTGTGGAAGGCTCCAGAAACAAACCCTCACTGCTGTGCCATTTTCATGGGAATGAGGAATGAAAGCCGGTCCACTGCGTTCAGGGGTGTGGTGTGCTGGGCTCCATCGAGGAGCCAGGGCCATCCTTCCCCTTCCTGTCCTTGTGCGCGACCTCAGCCCGCCTTGTCTGCAGGGATAAACAAAGACCAGTTTGGACCTGCCTCTGCTCTTGCTCTCAGTCTCTCTCTGTGACCTTATCCTTTGGCCACAGCAGTGTGCCAGAGGCTCTGTGCCTGAAGCCAAGTGACTGGGGTGGCAGGGCTGAGTCTAGAAACCCATAGAAAGGCAATATGTCCTCAGTACCTCTCAAACCCTCCTCGAGGAGCCTCTTCAGGTACCAGAATTCAGCACGTCTTGCGTTCCTGCCAATCAACCCAAACAGGCACTGATATTAACTGAGAGCCTTCTAAAGAATATGCTGGTGATGGGCAGGGCAGCCACTGTATTTGAAAGAATAAAAAGCACAGTTCAGCGTTTGGCTTTGCATATCTCTAACCAGATGACCTTAGACCAGCTATGTAATTCTGGAGGCTTTTGTTGTCTCAGTAGTAAATTAAAGATGAAAATACCTCTTGCCTATCTCACGGTTTAGAGATAGAACAAGGTTTAAAACTGCACATATAATAACACGCCATAAGAAAACCGTTAGAGTCAATTGCAATGTCAGGCATTACTATCTGGTGCCTAATACCATTCCAGGCAGCATGGAGTAAAAAGTAACTTAAGATTTCATGCCTGTCTGAAATAAACTCACAATCTTGTTGGGAAGAAAGCCTCTGTATGTGGTACAGATATGCTCTTTTAGATCTCCACATTATATAATGTTAATAACAACACTTCTGTCTACGAAGTTGGTCTATGATTATTTCCATTTTATATATGAAATAATGAGATGCAGCGATCCTGCATAAAGTTTGAAGGTCACATGCCCAGCTGCAGGAAAACGGCAAACTCAAATATGAAACCCACGAAGTCTAACTCCAGACTCCAAATTTCACCTTGACACAATCCCATATCTTTTCATTGGTATTATATACTTAGTACAGGCAATAATTAAGTGGACTTAGTTATGGAAGAGATCAATATGGTAATCCTCTCAAAGACCCTATGTATCTCTCCCTCAGAGCCCTGCTTCTAGCCTTATGGTAAGCCACAATAATAGCCTAACCATGAAAACCAAGCTTTCTTAATGTGCTCCCTCTCTGAAAGTTCTCGAAATCTGTCATCTTATTTAAAATGTGGAGCTTTTGATGAAGACCTTTTTGGGACACTTAGACTCAAGGTTCTGATGCTGAGGGAGGTATCTTTACATAGGCTCCATAGCTCTGCTCACATGTGGGACCGAATCTGCTGATGAACACCGTATTTATGAGTATATTTGGTTAAGATGCTTCATCGTACCTTCTTGCTTAAAAGTACTGAACTGTTATATGAGTTCCTTTGAAATAATGCATAAGGAAATAGAATTTAATAGCATTTCTGGCTCTTGAGTCAAAAAAAGCACATGTTGGAGTACAAAGAGCAATTCAAACACACCAAAGTGGCACAATTTTTTAAAAAAAGATGAGGTCTTGGTGAGAAGGCTGTTCTGGAGCAGAATATGACAAACTTAAGAGCCACTCCATGTTCCTTCTTCAAATATCTGAGAGAATTCACTGGTTCCTGAAACTTCACATTTGTCTTTTGATTCCTCCTTCCAAAAAATAGTAAAATCTTGACATGACTGTTCCTAATTTGGAGTCTATGAATGACTATCTTGTGTTCATATCAGCTCTGTGTTCCCACACTGCCACATGAAACATGGGGGCCACATTCTAAGGGCTTTGGATAGCAATGCTAAAACTCCACTGATCTCTTGATATCAGGAAATGGGGTATTTTTCCCTGAATGGACTTTTTTTCATGAGTTTGCTTCATGTGTTTCCATTTAACGTGAAGTGTTGAAGAGTGGTCTATTCCATCAGGCTCTCAGCACACTTTATTGAACACCTATCTGGTGCAGCTGAACTTGGTGCTCAAGTGACCACTTAATGATGGCCGTTCACTGTTAGAGATGTTAGGAATCCCTTAGAGATCTATGCTTTTGGCAGAATGCTCCCCCAGAACCAGGCATCACAGTGGGATGACGCAAAATCAGGCGATTTCAGAGCACTTTCTTAGGTGAGTTTCTAAGAGATACAGAACTCATAGACATTTGACCTTCAGCCAGGGATGTGGTCAAAGATCCCGGGCAGCCAGCAGAAGCCAGACCCCCTGTGGTTGCGGCCACAGGATGCATGCATGCTGACTTTTGGATGTCTGTGCTCCACAAGAATAGTTTTGGACTAAAAGGAGCCTTTTAAGGATCTGATGAGGAGCCCCAGGTCAGCCCCAGAATGACCTAAATGACCGTGTTTTCTGGACATTCTAAACACAGTGAGAACTGTGTGTGCAGAAGGGTCACACATGCCATTATTGGTCAGAGTCTGCTTTCCCTACTAGGCTCTAAGTCTCTGTCTTGCCCATCACTGTTTGCTTGTGCCTAGTACAGGCTCTGGCCTATGGTAGCCTTTCAACAAAGCTGGAGCTATTTCAGAGGGTGATGTCTTCATGGACCAACCTACGGGATCTTCTCTGGTGAGGCATCCTCAGGATCCGGCTGTTGCCCTATAATATACACAGTATGCTAGCAGCCCCAGTTTTTCACTGTGCCCCCTTCCTGGGGATCAACTCTTGTAAATTCTGAGCATGAACATACCTAAGGAAATCAGAGATGAATCTGTATTTCTGTACCCTCCTTAATGTGGTTTCCTTGAGCAAACTTGGTCCAGGTATCTCTTTGAATATGTCCCAATTTATTTTCATTTTCTTTTTCATTAAAAAAAAATTTATGTTTTATTTATTTCTAAGAGAGAGAAAGAGAGAGTGTGAGCAGGGGAGGGTCAGAGAGAGAGGGAGACAGAATCTGAAACAGGCTCCAGGCTCTGAGCTGGCTGTCAGCACAGAGCCCGATGCAGGGATTGAACCCACGAACCGCAAGATCATGACCTGAGTTGAAGTCGGACGCTTAACCGACCGAGCCACCCAGGCACCCAATTTTTTTTTTTTTTTCATTTTAAAACTGAGGTCATTAACCTAAATGGGAAAGAGTCAAACAGATGACCCATGATCCTTAATTTTGTAGGAAATGTGCTGTGTGTCTGGGAGCAATAAAAATTTCCCACCCACACAAGTTAGAGGTAGCAGGGGTACTTTCTTGAAGAAATAAAGTGCCCCGTGTTTCTGGTCTTGGCATTGTTTCTGTATTTTACATAACTTTTTTTTTTTTAATTGACTGCTCTATTTTTCACCTCAAGTTCATTTCATTAGTAGGGATGCTGAAAAGATTCAGGATTCAAGTCAATTTGGATATTTTCAGTAATTACTTCAAATGTAGCATCTTTTGACTGGATGGATGTGTAGGGGTTACACATGGGTCCCCCATCTCCAGATGCTGGGGCTTTAAGTTGTCATGAGAGCTGAAATTTTATCATTCTGTTATGTCTCCAAAAGAAAGGTGGGAATGTCATAAATTCCCTCAGGAAATCAGGCAACTTGTCCTTTGCTTTCAACTCACATGGAAAATATTAAGCATTATGTAGAGACATCCTATTAAGTGATGAGGGGGTTGCAAATACAAAACTAAGCCAACTACATGAGTTTCACATATAACCTTGGAGCATCCCTAAGAGGCCCCACTGGATTGTTCTCCATCTTAATTGAGAGGAAATTGAGCAGCATAGAACTTTCTTGGCTTGTCCAAGTTCTCCCAGGCTGTACCCATTATTACTTTAGTGCCTCTGAGCTCCACACATTTTATCCTGCTTTGTAAACCCGGGGAACCTAATTTCTCCTAACCTGCCCACAGGTGGTCCTGACGGGAGGCTGAGGGTTGGAAGAGGTAAAAAGGACAGTCTGCTGGTTTTCTAGAACTGCCTTCAACTACCACAGACTGGGTGACTTACAACAACAGAAGCTTGTTTGCTCTTGGTTCTGGAACCTGAAAGTCTGAAACCAAAGTGTCAGCCAGACCACCCTCTGATGGTGCTAGAAGAGAATCTGTTCCATTCCTTGGTCTTGGCGTCTGGTGTTTCTGGCCGTCCTTGGCATTTCTTGGCTTGTAGATGCATCACCCCAATGTCACATAACACCACACAGCCATCTCCTTTCTACGTGTCTGTCTTCACATGACACTCTCTTTGTGTATCTGACTCTGTGCCTCTCTTCTTCATATAAGGACACGAGGCACATTGGCTGAAGGACCCACCATATTCCACTATGACCTCACCTAATCCTACATCTTCATTACGTCTGCAAAAACCCTCTTTCCAAATGAAGTCATATTCACAGGTTCCTGGGGTCAGGACTTCAGTATATCTTTTGCAGCATGAACTCTACCCACAGCAGGATGACTCTTTTTCTTTGTTTTTGTTCTCACTGTGACCTCCACTCACAAGGAGGGTGTGATGCCAGCAGAGTTCATTGCACTGGTTGTGCCTCTTGCGCTTCAGAGGCAGGTGGCCCCCAGAGACCTTCTTCCCTGAGGAGCCTGTATCTCCACCGACTGACCACTCCTTTAGCTCTGAGGTCTGAGTCTCATCTTTGAAGGGCCCTCCTCAAAGTTTCCAGATTCTTTCCCTCAGGCATGATGTTGGTAACTACTGTCCACCATTGCTGTCCCTATTAAAGTTCTTTATGACTTCTTCTTGTAGTTAATGACCTTTTATCCAGTTGACAATTCTTTCTACCAAATTCTCTTGTTAAAATATTGATCTCCTGACTGGACTCTGCTACACAGGCAGTGGCCTGGGAACTCATCCCTAAGCAGCATGGTGTTGTGCTTACACAGCTAAGTTGTGTCTTAGGAGAAAGCACTGGAACTTTTACCAATAGTCAACTTTCCACTGTTCCTGTGAAGTCACATAGGTGAAAAGTCCCCCATTCTAGCTAGTTTTGAAACCAGGATAGGTCAAATGAACCAAAGGATCTTCTTTTGGTTTTTGGGGGGTGGAGAGTAGGAGAAAGGGGAAAATGAATGATGGGCTGTGAGGAACGCACTTGTTGGGATGAGCACTGGGTGTTGTATGTAAGCAATAAATCACAAGAATTACCCCCAAAACCAAGAGCACACTGTAAACACTGTATGTTAGCTAACTTGACAATAATTTATATTAAAAATAAAATAAAATAAAATAAAGTAATAAAATAAAATAATATAAAATAAAATAAAACATTTTCTGGTCTCTAACTGTCTACGAGCGGTGAATAGCACCTCTGACATCCCACTTCTACTTATTACCAGCAATTCACTGCCTGATCATCACTAGGGCCATTTTCACCTTCTGCTGGGAGCATGGTAACATTGCTCTTGCCTACTTCTTTTGGTTAACTGTGGCCCTGACTTCCTTTGACCAATGCTATGTAAAAGGAAGTGGCCTGTGTCATGTTCAAGTAGAGCTCTGAGAGCCAATGTGTGACCACATTTTCCCCCATACTGTCAATCATGGATGCATGTGTCAGAACAGAACCTCCTCCAGCCCTTGTCCCTGAGTGGTCACAATGAGCTCAGGTAACCTGAGCTGCACATGCAGCACGAGTGGGAAATAGATGCTTGTTGGCCATTTGTTCCGGCAGCATATGGAGCCTGTCCTGATTCACACACACAGACTCTCATGTCCAGGGGCAATCTCTAAGCTCATACATTTTTTATAGTGTATTCATTTGCCTCCTGGGACAATCTGCTTTCCTGGTATTCCTTCACCCTCAATGGCTTCTCCTTCTATGCAGCTGTGCTGGATCCTTCTGCCATTCTGTCCTGCAAATGCTGACAAGTGCCGGCCCTCACTCCAGTCATCTTCTCTCATCTATCCACACTCCCTCCCTAGAAAACACCATTCAGTTGCACAGAATCAATCCACATCTTCTTGGAAACTGACCCTGATTACTAAACCCATAAAACGAACTGCCTATTAATTGTCTCCACCTAGATGTCTCCTGGACCACTCTAAATTCTAGATACCCAGCAGAAATTCTGATTCTGCTGCACACCTGCAAAATCTTCTCCATCTCATTATTGTACCATTCAATTGCTCAGACCCCAAACCCCGAAGTCTCTCATGAGTCTATTCTTTCTACCACCTCTCCTAGATGCCTGCCCGACCCACCATTAAGTCCTATTTGCTCCAATTCCAAAACGCTTACCAAATCTGCTCCCTGATGGCTACTCCACCTGCCCTGAGTCTGATCCCCCTTCTCACACCTAGTAGGTATCCATGACCTCTTAATCAGTGTTTCTCTTTTCACTTTTAGAGCCCAACATCCATTTCAAATACAACAGCCATTGTGTTCTTTTTCAAATATGAATAACATTATGTTGCTCTCCTACTTCAGAAATCTCCACTGGCTTTCTGTTACACTTAGAATAAAATCAAATTTCTGTAGAAAGAGTACATGAAAATCCCCACATTTGCTCATTCAGAAAACGAGCTGAAGCTGGAAGCTGAAGCTGGAAGCCACATGCCTCCCCTTGGAGTTTAATGAGAAATCTTGAAGGAATGAAAGACTGTTGACATGAGCACTTGAGAAGACAGACTACTCAAGCAGAATGACTTCTTGCTAGATAAATAACAGGAAAAAGTAGCTAATATATATAATACTAGTTACTCCCAAATTCAAGTGACATCTCTACTTGTTCTTTGGTCTTCATGAATGAGTGTCCATCTATCTGCTAAGGAGGTCAAAGAGACTTCTTGTTATCTTGAAAGGGTTCTTAACAGTTCCAGGACTTTGTTGACATGTGTCCTTGAGACTAAAAATGTCTACTATAGGAAATCACATGTGTTAGATCATTTTGTTGTTAAACAAACAAACAAACAAACAAACAAACATGTTCGTTCACCTGAAGTTGTTAAGTGATTTTGTCCTGGGTGATGGATTTTGCCCACCTTGTGATAACAATTTCACTTTGACCTCTTTCCTCTATCTCTGGGGAAACCAAATCATATAAAAGGACTATAGAAGATTCTTTTAAACCTACAAAGAAATCTAAGAGGCACTTTTCCTTGTAATATTTTTAAGTATTAATAAGGTCTTTTTTTAAAAGTTTTTTTAATGTTTTTTTATTTATTTCTAGGAGAGAGAGAGAGACAGCATGAACAGGGGAGGGTCAGAGAGAGAGGGAGTCACAGACTCTGAAACAGGCTCCAGGCTCTGAGCTGGCAGTCAGCACAGAGCCCGATGCGGGGCTCGAACCCACGAACTGCAAGATCATGACCCAAGCGAAAGTCGGATGCTTAACCAACTAAGCCACCCAGGCGCCCCAATAAGGTCTTTTTTAAAAAATGGCATCTAAGTACATTACTTTGTGTCTCAATCTTTCCCAGCATTCCATGTCTTGGCTCACAAGGCCACGTGGGATTAGGCCATCATCTACCTCATTTACTATCTCCAGGCACTCTGGCTGTGTTGATGTCTCTCTAGACCCCAGTGCACTCATTTCCAACATAGGTTCTTCAGGTTTGTTGATTGTTCTGTCTGGAGTTCTTTCTGCCTGATCTTCCCAAGACTCTCAGCATGTAGTTTTGGCTCAAATGCCACCTTCTCCAAGAAGTCTTCCCATATTGCTGTATCTAAACTCACCCCCCCCCGCCACCCCAGGCCAATTAAATCACTCTCTCATTACCCTGCTTCTTTTCTTTATTTTATTTTTATATAAAACTGTATTATTCATTACTTATATATATTCTCCCATTAGAATACAAATCCCATAAAAGCAAAGACCTCGTCTGTCTTATTCATTGGTTTCTCCCTCACATCATGAGCTGAGTCTCGTCTATAGGGGACCATATATAAGACTGTGGAAAGAATGAGTAAGTGTTTTTAACTTCAAAAGCATTTTAACAGATAGTAACAGCAGTCTTTTTTTTTTTTTTAATGTTTTATTCGTTTCTAGGAGAGAGAGAGAAAGAGACAGCGTGAGCAGGGGAGGGTCAGAGAGAGAGGGAGTCATAGACTGAAACAGGCTCCAGGCTCTGAGCTGGCAGTCAGCACAGAGCCCGATGCGGGGCTCGAACCAACGAACCATGAGATCATGACCTAAGCGAAAGTCGGACACTTAACTGACTAAGCCACCCAGACGCCCCGTGTAACAGCAGTCTTATACAACATATCTAGGTGAATTAGGACCAAGGACAATTTTATAGTAAAAAAATCTCCTGGGTCAGACAGTATTTTAGCACACATTTTTTGCAGGCTACAGCTGTAAGTTGGTTTAGCTGATGTGTGTGCTGTATAAAAAGGACCATTGGAAAATTGTCTGCATTGACCCACCTATGAATTAGAAAGAACTCAGCACACATGCCCCAGGTGGGCAGGTGATTCTTGCCGTTGTATATTTTGGACGTTAGACTCAGCTGGTGTAGGACATAAGCACAGTTTATTGAAATAATTGGGCTTCCACAAAACCGTTCTGCTAAGAAACTTCCCAAGATGTCTGTTTGCAGATCAATATCTATATCTGAGTAAAATCTGATAGATGTAGAAGGTTATGGTCCCACCTATTGGCTTTAGTTGGGTCAGCAGCTCTGACTCAAGGTGTGGGCAAGGAGTCACACCTTCAACTGAATCTGAATCAAGTCTGAGTAAAAGAGACATAAACCCAGGCAGGTGCCAGGCCCTTGGATATGGATGCCTGAGTCAGACTGTAAGCAACTAGCTGCAGAGAAAATTGGGATAATCCATCAGTATGAGAATTCATACTAAACAGTAGAAAGAATACTTGATTTCTATTTTTGCAGAAGGCAAAGAAGATTATCTGTTCTTTATTTTTTAATTTTTTAATGTTTATTCAATTTTGAGAGATAGAGCAGGAGCAGGAAAGAGGCAGAGAGAGGGAGACACAGAATCCGAGCTGTCAGCACAGAGCTCAATGTGGGGCTTGAACTCATGGACCGCAGATCCTGATCTGAGCCAAAGTTGGACAATTAACCAACTGAACCACCCAAGCACCCAATTATCTGTTCTTTAAAAACTTGGTGAGATACACTTGTACACAATTTTGGCATGTGCTTTTGGCTGTTATGGCGCCAATATTTAAAACGGGTTTTAGGGCGCCAGTGTGGCTCAGTCAGTTAAGTGTCTGAGTCTTGATTTTGGCTCAGGTTATGATCTCATGATTCGTGGGATAGAGCCCCATGTCGGACTCCGTGCTGACAGCAGGGAGCCTGCTTGGGAGTCTTTCTCTTCTTCTCTCTCTGCCTCTCCCCTACTCTCTCTTTCTCTCTCTCATAATAAATAAATAAACTTAAATAAATAAATAAATAATGGTTTTTAGTCCATTTGTATTTTCTATTTTTCCCTCTGCCATTAAAAAACATTTTTGCTAGAAATTCATCTTTTTCACTCTGGTTTTCAAGGTTATGGTAATTTAGTTATATAATATATAGATAATATTATATACAGTATGTGTTTTATACACACACACATATATATATAAATACTCTATATTGGTGTGTTTATATGTCATATGTGCATTATATATATTCAAAGATACGCATTCAATTCAAAATTTCTGTAACGTTTTAGTTTTTCTCTCTTTGGATTCTGCATTTTTGTATAGCTGTATCTTCTTTCAGTCTTACATCTCTCTTTCTGGCACTGTCGGGCTGGCCAGAATGCACCCGGGAACTGACAACCTGTGTTTAGGTGAGCATTTCATCTGGGGTTATTTTTGCTTGCTTTTTCAAAAGTTTTGCAAATCTTTCTGTTTTTACTAGCCACCAAATATACCCCTAAAAAAAAAAAAAAAAAAAAAAAAAGACACCATTTCTACCGGAGGCAGCAGCGAATGCTGGAGTGTTTGGATGCAGAGCTCTCTCACAAATGGGCTGCAGACACCTGCTTGTTTTGCCCATTTGAAAATGACTTTAATTAGAACCAGACCACAAACTCACAAACTTTGGTATTTCACCATGAAATTCTTTATGAATTGATCGAAGCCACTTCACACAGAAAGCAAAAAATAGTAAAGCACCAAATACTTTCTCTGCTCTCCTGCAGATATTGTGAAAATTGATTAACTTCAGTTTATCAGTAAACTGTTCAAGTTTGTGCTTGGAGCACATTAAAATTTGTTGTCTGAGTTTATGGATGAGACAAGTTGGTTTTATTGTTGTTGTTGTTGTTGTTGTTTGTTTTTTGACAGGCTGCTTTTGTTTTCTACCTGAAACAGATTTGAAATCACTTTAGTATACAGTGGCATCGCTCTTTGCCCTCTGTTATCAGTTTAATCTTTCAAAGCAATTCTCAAAGGACCCAAATCATTCCATTAGATGAAGTGGAGGCATGGAATTCTGCTAATTTTACCTGTGCATATGTCTGATAAAAACTTTAAAATACCAAAAAAAATTTACCTCCATTGTTGATTTTTTAAAAATGTGTTGACAAGACTCCCACTCTGTTTCCCTGTGAGTCTGTGTACCCCAACATAGCTCTGCCCCCAGGGGTATGTGAACCTCTTGTTTTAAAATAACAAAGACTTGTAGGCTGAACCTGTACTGACCTTGGGTAACTCTGTTATTGTGTAAAGTTGTCATTGAGCGTTTTTTTTCCTCTTAATGTAGGAGACAAAATATTCTTAATTCCAATTCATGCCATATTTCAATTCTTTTTTTAAAAAATGTTCAATGTTTATTTACTTTAGAGAGAGACAGAGAGACAGAGCATGAGTGGGGGAGGAGCGAGAAAGAAGGAGACACAGAATCCGAAACAGGCTCCAGGCTCTGAGCTGTCAGCACACAGCCCGCCTCGGGCTCAAACTCGGAACGGGGAGGTCATGACCTGAGCTGAAGTCAGATCCTTAACCAACTGAGCCACCCAGGCGCCCCAAGTCAAGTGTCAATTCTTGAAACAATAGTGGGTTTTGTATTGGGTTAAGTTTCAATTAATGTGACTCAAATGATGTCATTTGACATATGGTGGTCTTGAGGATCTGCTTGTAGTTAATGTAAGATTTAATATCTGTTCATCTTGAAAATATAAAGCTACTTTAAAATTCTGATAAAAACCATACGTTTGGAATCCTAAGAGAAACAGAACTCTATCTTAAGGCAACAACAAAAAAGACTTCTTTTTTCTCTTTATCTTTTTCAGTATAGCCAATGGCTAGTAAAAAGAAAATAATTTGTAAAATTTTGAAACAGCAAAAACATTTCTAGCTTTAAATTTTCAAGATGGTTCATAAGTTTTAGGATTGCCTGGCAGATTCATTTTGTTTTCATGTTCATTCTGATGAAATATATGACATTTCTGGAGTTCTTTGTCTTACTTATTGTACTCCCAAGTCTTCTCCAGCAAATCAGGATTAATATGAAACATTTACTAACACCATTTAAATGAGATAATATTACGACTGATAGAGTGCTTACTCTATTTTAGGGACCGTGCCAGTCACTTGTACATATTAGCTCATGTAATCTCATGACAATGCTATGAGGTAAGTATTGTTCTCTTTATTCCCACTTTACAGATAATAAAACTGAGCCACAGAGAAATTCAGTTACTTGTCCAAGGTGACAGCTTTAATTGGCAGGCTAGGGCCTCGAACCCAGACTCCACAGCTCTGGAGTT
The DNA here is from genome assembly GCF_003009895.1 of Hyaena hyaena. Classification (NCBI taxonomy): domain Eukaryota; kingdom Metazoa; phylum Chordata; class Mammalia; order Carnivora; family Hyaenidae; genus Hyaena; species Hyaena hyaena. Next base: position 328,658 of record NW_024081321.1, read on the forward strand.
CACATGTCTACTCAGAATTCTACATCCCCATGGTGGAGTGTGATACAGGTCTGTTGTCCATTTGTTTGTTTTGTGTCTTTGTAGAATGGAAAGTGGAAGCACGTTCTATGCTGTATCAAAACAGCTAGTAAATTAGTGTGTTTCCATTTTAAGAGTTCTTAGAAATGTGAGATCCTCTAGACAGTGCTTGACCTGCTTATCCATTTTGATTAGAATCCCCTACGGTTACTGAAATAGTAAATATCATATGCTAGACAGTGATTTTGTTTTATTTTGTTTAATTTAATTTAATTTAATTTAATTTAATTTTATTTTATTTTATTTTATTTTATTTTATTTTATTTTATTTTATTTTATTTTATTTTATATAAAATAATTATGGCCAGGCAGGGATTATATCTGTTCTTATGGGTCAGTGTTGTCTTGACCTGACTATAGCGTTTCATAAACTGAAAGGAAAAACAAAACAAATAGCTGTAGCAGGAAATGTTTCCCTTTGCCAGTAGATGTCACTGTTGCCTTTAGCAGGAACAGCATCTACTGTTCAGTAGTACAGCATCTACTGGAGATGAAAATGATGAGAGTTGTTTTACTAAAATCTCTGCAAGTCATCGGGTACATGTTGCTTTGTCATGGAGACAAAGAATTAATCAGAACAGAGAGAGTGTGTCTCCCCACTTCTACAGAGAACAGAGGGGGTTTCAGACAACCTGGTGCCTCCCTCATACCTGAGAGGCAGGGGCGTGGGGAGGAGGCTGAGGAATGTGGGGGAAGGAGCTTCTCTGTCATCTGTGCAGAGCCATCATCTTCCCACTTAGCCAGCAGGGCTCAACCAGAACACAAGGGCCAGAAGACAGCCATAGCCACGGGGCAGGAGTGAACAGAATGTGTTTGCGTAAACAAGCAAGGCACACTCTAGTAATACCTAGAAATAATTGGGAGAGAATTTGCAGAGGCTGAAGGTCCTCTGTGGTCAGCTAGGATCAAAAGCAATGAAAACGAGACTCACACAAGAGCATTCTGAGATTCTCTGCTGGGTCTCGGAACACAAAAGTAACCAGATAGGGCTCTGGACCCCACCTTCACCCTGAAGGCAGAAGGAATGCACAAACCACACTGGCAAACCAAAAAAATATGTACACTTTTTCTTCCTAAAAAAAAAATTAAAAAAAAAAATTCAGGAGCACCTGGATGACTCAGTCCGTTGAGCATCCAACTTCGGCTCAGGTCATGATCTTGCAGTTCGTGGGTTCCAGCCCTGTGTCGGGCTCTGTGCTGACAGCTCAGAGCCTGGAGCCGGCTTCGGATTCTGTGTCTCCTCTCTCTCTGCCCCTCCCCTGCTTGCATTCTGTCTCTGTCTCTCTCAAAAATAAATGAACATTAAACAATGTTTTAAAACTCCTACTACTTTGAAAAGTTGCCACGCTCTTTGCTTTCAGCAATATCAGGGTAAAATCATTAATTATTTTAATGATTTCATAATCAAGTAATAGGATGCTTGTTAAATTATAATTGTCTTTAGATACATCGATTATTTGGATTTTTAAAAATAACTCCTTCTCGAAAGTGTTAAGTTATATTCTAGTAAATTCTGTTTCCTAGGGTAGTCAGAAAGTATATTCCACCTAAATTTTAAGATGTTGTTTTATGACACTTTATGGAAAATCTTGCCAAGATCAATCAGTACACTTTTCTAACTTGGTCCTTTGATTTGAGAAGCTCCTTTGCCAACAAGGATATAATGTCAGTCTTTGCTTCTGGATGTGGGATTTATTTTGGTCAAGTTGGTTGGTGGTGAGAAGACAGCGTTGAGGGTAACCTCAGTGCTATGAGAAGACCAAAGAGTCCTCTTCAACTTAAACTGATATTCAAATTATATCTCCCGAGCAACACTAATTCCTAGGTACAAACCTTTAGAAACTGCATGGTGATGATGACATTCTGCTCTATGTCCAACGTATCTATTTCAACACCCTAAGGGACATTTACTATTTGTGAGTCTCCAAGCATCTTAAACTCCTAGGGTTACCAGATATATCAAGTCAAAATACAGAATTCCCAGTTAAAAGTGAACTTCAGACAAAAAAGAATATTTTTACTCTAAAAGTAAAATTACTATACATCCTAAAAATACTATGTTATATACTGAGGTACTATAAAAGCATGTACATTACATAACGATGCCTTTTTTTTATATCGAAGACTAAATTTGCTAATATTATGTTAAGTATTTTCACTTGTAAATTCTTGAAGGATTTTCACTTATGACTTTTTTGGTAAAATCTTTTTTTTTAGGTTTTGATATCTAAGTGTTAGTGCCCTCATAAAATGAGGTAGAAAGGATTCTCCTTTTTCTACTTTCTAGAAGAAGTGACTTCATCTTTAAGTGTATGATAGAATTCACCAATGAAACTATATGAACCTGAAATTTTCTTTGTGGGAAAGTTATTAATAGCAAACTCAATCTCCTAAATAATATTTTCTCTTTATTCTGCATCAGGGTTGGGAGATATTTTTTGAGTACATTAGACTTATTGGCATAATATTTTTCATACTATTCCCTTTTTCCATCATTTTATGATTGTGGGATCTGTAGTGAGATCCTATTTCATTCTTATAACTTTTGTTTTTTATTTTCTTTTCCTGAATAGTACTATTTCTCAATTTTGTTAATATTTTCTAAGAAGTATCTTCTGGTTTTAATATTCTCTTTGCCTTTTTCAATGGTTTCTGCTTTTATTTTTACTACTTTGTATCTAATATCTAATAGTTTAGATTTAAGCTGCTATTTTGTTTCTAGCTTTGTAAGGTGCATTGAAATCATTGATTTTAAATTTATCTCCTTTTCTAAAACAAGCATTGCTCATCTAGTTCTATGTTAGCTGCATCCTTCAATTTTTCTCTTTTTTAAATTTTGTTTATTAGTTTGATTGTTTGCCTGTTTGTTGAGAGAGAGAGAGAGAGAGAATCCCAAGCAGGATTCACACAGTGCAGAGCCAAAATCAAGAATCAGATGCTTAACCAACTGAGCCACCCAGATGCCCCACCTCAATTTTTTATATACTGTCTTTTTATCATTATGCAGCTTGAAATGTTTTCCTATGTCTTTTTAGGTTTCATCTGTGAGCAGTGAAATCCAAATTTGGATTTTTAAAAGTATATACTATTGTCATTTATTTTTAATTTAGTTGCAGTATAGTCAGAGAATATACTTTGCAATCTTTTGAATTGTATTAAAATTTATTTAACGGACCAGCATATGGTCTATTTTGGCAAACATTTTTGGCTCCCTTGAAAAGACTGAATGTCCTACCATTGTGAACATAAGGCAAGATTTATAATGTTGTTAAAATCGTCAATATCTTGACCAATTTTTTGTGTGGTTCTACCAGTTTCTGAGAGGGGGGTATCAAGTCTTGGATTCAGATGATACATTCTCCATTCCCCTTGTAGTCTTGTTAGCTTCCGCTTCTTGTATCCTGAAGCTTCGGTATTGGGCATATACATTTGTGGTTTTCATGTTCTTCTGATGAAATGACTCCTCATTATCATGACATCTCCCTGCATAGGCACCTCTGACAATACTCGTCTGTCTGGAAGTCAATTGGCATTAACATAGTCACACCAGCTTTCTTATTCTTACAATTTTCAGTGTATAACTTCTCCCATAATTTTTTTCTTTCAATCTCCCTGTGCCCATCTCAGCTATACATTTGGGGGCTGAGAAAATTGGCACAGTGTGATCCATGTACCCACTGAAAACTAGCCTGGACCAGGACTCCATTTGTGAAGCTACTCCGATGTTCTCACTCCAGTAGGGGCCATGATGACGCTCCCTGTCTGTATCAATATCACCCTGTCTTTTCCCCAAGAACCAACACTACCGCCATTTACAAAGTTATCCGTACAGCGGATGCCTGGACCTCTCTAGGACTACACGATCTTGCCAGACATGAACTTGCCTACCTCTCCGACCTCATGTGGCCCCTCGCCCCTGAGACACTGTCCTCCAGCCACACTGGCTTCAGCCATAAGGCTGTCTTGTGTGGTGTAGTGCCCTCCTGCCTGGCTCTTTCACCTTGTTCGTCCTGTACTGGGATCTCCAGCTTTAAGCACTATTTCACTAGTGTGTGGTTCATATGCATACACATACTATGTTCAGCTGTCAGTGTTTTTACCGAATTGAGAAAAAATACATAGCTCAGTTTTGCTTTGTTTCTTTATTTTTTATTTTAATGGATTGCCAAGATTTTTGGTTTGTTTTTCAGGGTTTTGTTTTTGTTTTTGTTTTGTTGTGTTTTGTTTTTTGCATCTTTCCTCAGGTCTGCAAGCAATTATTTGAAGCCTCAATCCCATTTCCAGAAGGCTGGATGATCATAAACCTAGGCTTGTCTGCCACCTAGAGTCAGGCCCCTGCAATGCCTGTGAAAGCTGAATATTTGTACAGAGGATTTTTGATGGCGCAGCCACAAAATGGCCTTGTCAGACTGTGAAACTCCTAAGGGTTACAATCACTAGCTAGAGCCTCATTTCGTGTCAGATCTTCACTCTACACAGAGAGGACTTTCACTTCCCTCTTTATCCGTGTTTGAATGTATTCATTTATACTGTCTTTATTACCTTTTTAAAAATGGAAACATACATTTATTTATTTATTTATTTATTTATTTATTTATGAGAGAGAGAGAGACAGCGTGAGCAGGGGAGGGTCAGAGAGAGAGGGGGTCACAGACTGAAACAGGCTCCAGGCTCTGAGCTGGCAGTCAGCACAGAGCCCAACGCGGGGCTCGAACCCACGAACCGTGAGATCATGACCTGAGCTAAAGTGGGAGGCTTAACTGACTGAGCCACCCAGGCAGCAACCCCCAGCTTTTTTTTTTTTTTTAACATTTTAAAAAATAACTTTCATAACAACTTTGGCCTCAAGGAGGTCTGTCCCATGAAACCATTGTTAGAGAGGAGTTTTGAAACTCATTTTAAAGTTTATTGTTAGTAAGATAATAACAAACAACAATATTTTCAGAAGAGCCCTCATTCGCATTTCCAAACTGCACAAGAAATCGTTTAATGTTTACACTGTTTCCTCTGCGTTATGATGATTTTTTTGTGGTCCAATCACTGTCTTCAGACCTGGCACCAAACTCCTTTCTGGCATCTGTCCAATCTAATGAAGGTTTTGAATAGGGAGTCTAAGCAGGCAGAGGGGCCCCCTTCTCAGATCAGTGTTTCAATATCATTCTGATCCTTGGCTCATCCTGAGAAGCATGAAGATCTTAGCATCTCACCCATCCTAGAGATTTGCAGCCATCTAGAAAAAGTTTCCCTCCAAGCTGTATAGTGTCTATTTTGTAGAACATGACAATAATTTCTGTGTTTTTTTTAAATATAAAATTGTGTTGTTGCCTTGCCTGTCCCTGACCCCCTCTTCTACAACCCAAGGCATATCACTCCTGCTGCTTTGAAATTCCAGCTGCCTTAGCTATAGATATCTATCATGTCCTTTGCTGATCTCAGAAAGTTCTATGAATGATTCTAAACAAAATACTCTGCACATTTTCAGGTATCATGCATGATTGGTATCTCAATATCTGATGTCTTTCTCAAAGAAATGTTTCCTTTTCACACTACATTTATTTTTATTTAGTATATTGATCAATCGGCATGGTGGACACAGGACTATAAGCCCTGTGACTGATCCGCCAGGTGGTGTCTGCCCCACATTGTTTCCATCACCACGCTGGCGATGATGTGAGGCCCAGGGGTGACAGGGATGGAGAGGCGCCTGATTTGCACAGTAGTTGCTGGGTGCTAAAGAGTTGAAAATTTAAGACTTTTTTAGTCATGTACATGGATACTGATGTAGAAATTTCATGTAAGTGAGATCTTCAGCTTTTGAGGAGGTGAAAGTTTCAAATACTCCAAAGCTCCACTAGTTAAATCCTAATGAGAGAGAGAGAGAGAGATCTGTTTGAGGGAGGAAGAGAATGGAAAAAAAATTTTGTAGACGAGTTACTTAAGGTAAACTTTTAAACTTTATATTCCAAATTCCACTCTGCTTAAAGTATAAATCTTAGCCCACTGATAATTGGAAAAGTACAGCATAGTGAGGTCATTAACATTATTAAGGGTGTGTGTGTGTGTGTGTGTGTGTGTGTGTGTGTGTGTGTGGTAGCAGATGCAGTGAGGGATCCGATAGAAGGGAAATTACTTGGACAACAAAATTTTAGGTTAAGTCAATGAAAAGAAGGATTTCCCATGTGGATTTTAGCTTTATGTCTAACGGCACATACATGTTATCGCCACAAGGTGGGGACACAACACAATCTTCTTTGTCTCATGCTGCTGGCAAAGTAGAAAACTCAAAAGAGCAAATCTTGAAGCAAGGTAACTGTCTCCAGGTTCATAAGAGGTTTCCTCCCTGTTTTCTCTTACAATTTAAGGGTAATGTTGGCCCTATATTGTATACACAAAGTGTGCTTGTCAAAGAAAGCATATGTTTATGAAAATCTCTTGGTTTTAAAAACACATGATACAACATGGCGACCGAAACTGGCTTCCCATACTTGCCCCAGGTCAGGACTGTAGAATAATGGAGTCACTGTGTCCTCGGCGAAGTCCCGGTGTATAGCTTTAGAAGCTTAAGCCCCTGGTAGCATTCTTGTGTCCTCTAAGTCATTATATCAAAGTGGTGCTTCTTCTTTCCTTCCATATTTTTGCATGAACTTCTCATCTTTTATGTTTGTGTTTAAGATTTCTCAGTGGGGGCGCCTGGGTGACTCAGTCGGTTAAGTGTCCAACTTTGGCTCAGGCTCAGGTCATGATCTCATGGTTCGTGGGTTCGAGCCCTGCGTCGAGTTCTGTGCTGACAGCTCAGAGCCTGGAGCCTGTCTCAGATTCTGTGTCTCCTTTTCTCTCTGCCCCTCCCCCGCTCATGCTCTGTTTCTCTCTGTCTCAAAAGTAAACTATAAAAAGAAGTTTCTCAGCATACTGAACTTAAGCATTTCGAATAATAATATAACAATTTTTTACCACTGTGATTTTTTTAAAAATATTTCTTTATTTTTGGGAGAGTGCAAGTAGGGGAGGGGCAGAGAAAGGGGTGCAGAGAATCTGAAGCAGGCTCTGCACTCACAGGCTGACAGAAGCTAACCCAATGTGGGGCTCAAACTCATGAAACCTCAAGATCATGACCTGAGCCAAAGTCAGATGCTCAACCAACTGAGCCACCCAGGTGCTCCTTTACCATGGTGATTTTTCAGAGTTAATGATCTTGAGTATACTAACATCTATTCTAACCTTTTAGAATATCAATATGTATGTGTTATATATATGAAATATCTACACACAGATAAAGCTAAAGATATATAGTTATTATTTCATATGTCTAAATTCAATATATCAACATGCACTCAATTCCTAGATAAGGTTATATAAGCAATTCTTACTGATAAATTCATCTATATATAGGGTATGAAAGATACATTGCATCTTCACAGAAATACATAGTTATATGTAGCTATGGATAAGAATGTGTGTGTGTACATATGTACCTGGCAATTTTTATTCATGTTTACAGGTAAATTTCTACAGCAAACTTTACAGTTATCTAACTGCTTGAAACATTTCCAACATGATATCCTATTCAGCATCCCATTTAAAACTGAACTCATTATTACATCCTCACTCCCAACTCCCTCCTATGTTCCACTGTCTCAATGAGTGGTCCTACAAGCCTTCTTAGGGACTGCCCAGGAATCTTGACACCTTCCTATACTTCACCCCGATCCTACAATCAATCTCTTATGGACTGTCTTCCAAATATTTTTCCATCCCACCCCCTTTTCTTGTTCTTACTGAAATTTCCATAAAGTGGGCCTTCCATGTGGCCCATGAATGGCCATCAGCCTCATCTATGTGACGGATAGATCTGGCCATGTCTCTACTCCAATTAAACATTGAATGCAGTCCCCATCCCATTGCCCAGAATATAAATTCCAGGCACTTATAAAGACCTACAAGGCTATAAATTACTGAGCCGATCAGGTATTTTTATTCCTTAGTCTTTGCTTGTATGGTGTTTTCCAGCAAGAAAACCCTCCTTGATGAATTTGCCTTTAAATTACATTCATCTTGGATGCCTGGGTGGTTCAGTCGGTAAAGCGTCTGACTCTTGGTTTCAGCTCAGGTCATGATCTCATAGCTTCGTAGGATTGAGCCCCTCATGAGACTCTGGGCTGACAGCAAAGAATCTGATTGGGATTCTCTCTCTCCCTCTCTCTCTGCCCCTCCCCGACTTGTGTTGTCTCTGTCTCTCTCAAAATAAATAAATAAACCTAAAAAAATAAATTACATTAGGGGCGCCTGGGTGGCTTAGTTGGTTAAGGGTCCGACTTTCGCTTGGGTCATGATCTCGCGGTTCGTGGGTTCGAGCCCCCCGTCGGGCTCTGTGCTGACTGCCAGCTCAGAGCCTGGAGCCTGTTTCAGAGTCTGTGACTCCCTCTCTCTCTGACCCTCCCCTGCTCACGCTCTCTCTCTCTCTCTCTCCTAGAAATAAATAAAACATTAAAAAAAAATAAATTACATTCAACTTTAAAATATATATTCAGTATTAACTAAAAATAAGGATATATGATAGGTGCATATATTTTCATTTTGGAGCTATAAAAATTTAGGTATATAATAACCAAATCTGTGTGAATATAATAATGAAACAAAGCTTCTGTTTGGCCCTGGTAATAATTCATCACTGTTACATATGCTCATTAATTTGTTCAACAAATATTTACTGAATTCTCACTCCATGAGAGATGCTTGGTAGACATTATTATATAGAAAGGGTAAGAATTCTTGGCCTAATAAAACTTAAATTCTGGAACATAGAACATTTGTTTATTGTCTTAAAAATCCATTTGTGAATCCTTTTTGTAGATACTGAATAGATCTTAATAAATTTTATATTATGAAATTGAAACTTTCAATATTTACTTAAATATGGAATTGTGCTACTCAACAAATTATTTGGTCCAAAGGTAAATTTTTGTTTCTAATCTTATATTTTCAGAAAGTTTTAATTAACTGGTTTGTACCTATGTGAACATATAACATATGCAGTAGTCATCACTAAGGAAAGCCTCTATGTGCATATCCCATGGGATTAGATTCGGCAGTGTGTGAAAGAAAACAAAGATAACTGTGACCTAAAAGAGATAGTTTACTTTTCTCTCACATGAAAAGATTCTGGAGACAGCCTCCCTGGGGCTGATAAGAGCGTGACTGTTCCTAAAATGGACAGCCCCTGTACCCAGGCAAGAATGTGAGCCAATTCTCTTCTGGGACACAAACAGGAGCTGTCATCAGAATGATCCCTTCAGTTGTTGGAATTCTACTGTTCAGGTGTCCGGTCAACTAGTAGGCAGGAAATTGGCTTGAACACTTGCACATCATTTGCCTCAGAGTGATGGATATCAGAAGAATCTTTACTGGACCTTTGACAATAGTGGCTATATTTTGGTGACTATGAGGTCTGGGAACATTTCCTTTTCTTTAAAGGCTATTTAATAGAAAATAAACAATGAAGTTAAGAACATGGACTATCCTTTATCAAGATTTCCAGACAGACAGTAACCCTCCAGAGTTCAGGGACCATGCACTGCTCGTTTTGCATTTACATGATCTTCTAGCACAAGAGCCTACACAGACCTCTCTGGCTTCATTCCATCATACTTTCCCCTTCCCTCCAGCACCTTTCTCTTAAGATCCCTGGAATGGGCGCATGGCCTTCAGTATTGGAGAAACTTAGAGCCCTCGGGGAAAAAAAAGATATCCAGACTGTCAAGAGTTCCCAAACAAAAGCAGCTGGGTCCCTGCACTACATTGGCCCTTTACCCTTTTCCATCATGTAAAGCAGATATAATGCTAGCAATCATTGTTTATTAATAAGTTGACACAAAGTGCATGGGTGGTTCAGTTGGTTGAGTGTTGGACTCTTGATTTCAGCTCAGGTCATGATCCCAGGGCCATGGATCAAGCCCCACCCACATCAGGCTTCACACTGAGCACAGAGGCTGCTTAAGATTCTCTCTCTGGCTCTCTCTCTGGCTCTTTCTCCCCATCTGCACCTCTCCTCCAGTGTGCATTCTCTCTCTCTCTCTCTCTCTAATATAAATTTGAAAAAAAAAAACAACATAAGTTGACACAGATGAAGAAAAGTCCAAGAATCTTACAAACATATACCCCCAGTCATCTTTTAGCCTGTATCCACATGTCTTGTTATGTAAGAAAATCATGATCTTCACATTCTTATTATCCAACACCTGCTTATTAAGAATTACAGAGGTGAGGTGCATGGGTGGCTCAGGTGGTTACATGTCCAACTCTTGATCTCAGTTTGGGTCATGATCTCATGGTTCATGGGTTAGAGCCCAGCATCAGGCTCCGCCCTATCAGTGCAAAGCCTGCTTGGGATTCTCTCACTCTCTCTCTCTCTCTCCCCCCTCCTCTGCTCATGCTCTCTCCCACCCTCTCAAGATAAATAAATAAGCTTAAGAAAATTACAGAGGAAAAGGAGAAAATAGAAGGGAGGGCATTAAGGGGCGCCTGGGTGGCTCATTCGGTTAAGCGTCCAACTTCGGCTTAGGTCATGATCTCACTGTTCATGGGTTTGAGCCCCGTGTCAGGCTCTGTGCTGACAGCTGGCTCAGAGCCTGGAGCCTGTTTCAGATTCTGTATATCTCTCCGACCCTCCCCTGTTCATGCTGTCTCTCTCAGAAATAAATAAAACATTATTATTATTTTTTTTTTTAAAAGAAGGGAGGGTATTAAAAAGGAATTCCAGAACACAGGTTTACAGATTGGAAGAGGTCACCAAATTCCTAAAACAAGGAAGACAATTACAACTTAATCATATGCATCATCAGAAATGTCAGAACACTATGTAGATTTCTAAAAAAAAAAAAAAAAAAAAGCTAACAGAGAGGAAAAGAAAACTGGTTACATACAAAACTTCAGAAAGTGTAAACGGCCTTTGTCTTCTTCCCAACAACACTGAAAGCTAAAACACAATGAAGCAATGCCTTCAAACACGTGTGGAGGAAATTATTTCTACAGTAGAATTCAGGATCAGCCAACCTGGAAAAAAAGTGTAACGGTGAACAATGTTACTTTCCTATATTCACAGTCTCATCATTTTAACTTCTTGGGCAATTTTCTCAGGAAACCCCCAAGTGGCAGGGGGCACGAAAGCAAGGCAGTACACTCAGAAAAAAAGATCTGGGATCCAAGAACAGCATTTGACTGGGAGAGAGAAGCAGTCACCAACATGGTAATGAAAAGTCCCCAGAGGCGAGTGGGTCAGCAGATCTGAGCACAGCTCTCCCATTCAGGAGCAGGATAACAGAAGTCGCCAAAAGGGATGCCCCCAAAGCAAAAGCACTGATGTTTAGCAAAAGGAATCGTACTCTTCTCCTGGAGAGTTTAAAGAAAAATTAGCTGTACAGACATGGCCAACTCAGCATTATTAACAAAGTATAAAATAAGATAAGTCATTATTTGGGGCAATCTGTTGAGCGCACAACTTTGGCTCAGGTCAAGATCTTGCAGTCTGTGAGTTCAAGCCCTGTATCAGGCTGTGTGCTGACAGCTCAGAGCCTGGAGCCTGCTTTGGATTCTGTATTTCCTTCTCTCTCTGCCTCTCACCTGCTTGCACTCTGTCTCTCTCTCTCTCTCTCAAAAATAAATACACATTAAAAAATTTTTAATAAAAAAAGATAAGGCTTTATTAATTATAGGAAAACAGAAAGATGTGCAAGCAAACAATTATAAGAAGTGCATTCCCTTGTGGATATTTATAAGCCACAACAACAGAAACTATGAATATTGACTGAATGAAGAATTGTGGTATTTGGAGAAAATGGAGAGAGAGGTGGTGGAGAACTAAGTTCTCATCTATCACTGGGAGAATCCAGACAGCTAAATCTACAAACTGAACCAATAACATTATGACACTTTACGTTAAAACATGCATAAATTCCTGTAAAAAATGGCTTAAAGACTTTTAAACAAAGGGTTAAAAAAGGGACAGGACAGAAGATCTCTGTTTTTCCTCATCGGAAATTTCAACTTTCAAGAGCATGTGCATGTTTTATTTTGCTACAAATTAAACTATTATTTATCCATAAATAATTAAGAAAAGTATGAAAACAGATCTCCTCTAGTTGCAATTAAAAAAAAAAGCTGCAAAAGCAAAGATGATAATTTAATGAAGATTTGTTTCCATGTTCTGGCTTTCTGTTTGTTTCCATGGTTTTTGAGCAAATATTTCTGCACAGTCTGTAATGGGCCTGCTAAAACCCACTACAAAAACTAGGTGTTTTAAAACATGAGAAAGGTTTCTGACAGGAGAATTTAGGCATTGGAATATAAAAATTTGCTGGAAAAACCTAGCAAAAAAAAAAAATCTTGCGATGTGTACAATAAGCTTGCAGTCAGTTCATGCCCTTTCCTTCTTTGGAGTACAAAATCATAAATTCCAGTGAAAGAAAACTTTCTTTTAGAGATATCTTCACTTTTTGGAGCTTTTTGGTGATTTGACCACAATAATTTCATAAATCTTATGAGCCCTCATATGTAATACCATTTTTCTGAGGGAAAGTCTTCTTATGAAAATTTAGGTTTGGTACTGGAATTTAAATATCATTTTTACAATAAAAGTATCTTTAAATTATGAGCTTCTGATAAATCTTATGGTTGTACCTAAAATAAAATTATATTTGTAAAGGTATTGACTCTGTATGTGTACATGTGAATGTGTGGGTGAATGGGGGTGAGTACATGTGTGAGCATGCAAAATTATTTCTAAAGTTGTTCTTTCAATTGTAATGAAATGAAAGTTAAACATGGCACCATGTAAGTCAGAATTTCTCTTGTAGAAAGTTTTTGCTTTGAATCAACTTAATATATCCTTCCTACTCCCTTTTTCCCCCTTCTTCTCTTTTGTCTTCCTTTTTTCTCCCATGCAGAGTCAAATATTAACTCTGCATAAATGGTATGTTTAATAATAGGTTTATGCCTATAGCAACTGTTATTAATTATCTTAGCTAATCAACTTAATAAAGACTGGGTTGATAATCCTAGTTAACTATCTCCAAAAAGCAATTTCTTGTCCAAAATAACCCTTATTAGGATACATCCCAATAATTCAGATTCCCCCTAAGTATAGTCCTATTTGAGAGTTGTATGTTTGCAAGACTTGGCCTCTCTTCTGGAAGAGTTTTCTTTCTAGCCTACTGAGCAAATCTTAATCCTCTTTTAAATGGCTTTGGCATCAGGTCATCTGACATTAAATGAATGCTCTTAACAACCTCTACTTCTTAGCTTTTCATATTAACCAGGCTGTTCCTTGCTCTGCAAAATGCCCACAGCACACTCAGTGTTCTTCAGCACTCCAGCTGGCTTCTCCCAAGCTGAGCTGTGCTCACCAAGAGTCACTTCGAACCAACTGCGCCCATGGAGTATGTTATTGTAACCACATGATTCAATGAAAGCTTACACAAATCAAGAAAATGTGCATGGGAAATAGATATATTTCTCTGAAAACTAATTCGAATATTCTGTTGAAAAGTTTTGATGAAGATTAGTCTTCAAAAATACAAAAAAAAAAAAAACATGCACAAACTAAGAGGCCAAGCAAGTGTGAAATTTTGGGAAATTTTTGGGGGAAAAAAGAAAAACCTAGAGGGATAGGCTACTGCATAAGAATTTTTTGGGTTCGCTGCTCTATAATACATTGAAACTGGAAATTATTGAAGATTCATCACAAATGTGGTTTGTACAATAAAGATTTCAATATGTGTGCTTAGGCACTCAAAAAGACTTGGCCCTTTATCAGAAAACTGACAAAAAAACCCCACAAACAACAACAAAATGATGTTTTATTTTAAATAAAATGCTTCAGGTTTGTCGGTCTTCTTTAAGTATTCACTTTGACCAACTTTTGATCCAACTTCTTGTAAAACAATGTTTTTTAATGTTTATTTATTTTTGAGAGAGAGACAGACAGACAGAGTGTGAGCAAGGAAAGGGCAGAGAGATGGAGACACAGAATCCAAAGCAGGCTCCAGGCTCTGAGCTGTCAGCACAGAGCCCGATGTGGGGCTTGAATCCACAGGTGGCAAGATCATGACCTGAGCTGAAGTTGGACTCTTAACCAACTGAGCCACCCAGGTGCCCCTGACCCAACTTCTCATCCAAGTTTTTAGTTAGCCAACTGTCCTTGATAACATCTGACATCTTCCATCATAATCACTTTCTCATCTATAGTCCTTTCACTCGTTAATAATTCACTCAATACATTCAATGCTTTAGGTACTAGGCTGAGTCTGAGAATAGAGCTGTGTAAAAGGAAAACAATGGTCCTGTTCTCATGGGGCTTACCATTGTTCATAGTTCTCTTTTAGCATCTCATTGAACTATAAATACACGTTTACATATCTGTTTTCTTTGCTATTCGACAAGCATTTATAAAGCAAAAATGTCATTTTAATTTTTGTATCCTCAGTAACTTACAGAGTAACTGGGACTTAGTAGAAACAAATAAAGGCTCGTTGAACTGTATTAATAAATAAAGCCCCAAACTTCATTTTATCTAAAAGTTCTAATACTTATATACTCTTAGAGATCAACGTCATGACACACAATTTGTAGATTTGTCTGCCTTAAATCAAGGGGTAGAATTGGAACATAAGTATATGTGATTTTATTTTAACAGGGAAAAGTGACTGCCTGATTGCACAATTACTTAGTAAATGGGGCATTATTTACTAAGGGAAGTACTTCACAGCAAGCACTCACTTGCAGAAATTTGCCCCGTAGTCAGTCCTCAGCAGGTCTTCAGCACCGAAGTTCAGCAAGGAAATAACCTCACAGTCATGTAAGTGCCTTTTAATGAATTTGCCTGCACAAAAGATGAGTCAGAGAAACAATCCACTGCTAGTGGGGGGGAGGGGGTGACTTAAGCTGCAATTCTTCGTATGTTGCCGGGTTCCAGCTCACACTTAACACTTTAATCCTGTAATAACAGACTGGAATAGACATAAGGATTCCTCAGAACAGCTTGCACTTTTAACAAGTTTTATTCCACTCAACAGCTCTTTATTCCCACCCAGCAGAAAAATTAATGAAAAGTTATGTACGAAACCATAATCAGTATCGTTGATAATTTCATCTTGAAGCTCTAGATGCTCCTCGCTAACTCTATGATGGAATCTGAAATTTGTTTCCAGGATTTGTTGCCCAAATGGTTACAGTTATCCACATGTCCTCAACTGTATCTGCTCTGTCATCTGGTTTAAACGTCAGTCTTTGATGTGTCTGTGCTATCCACTGATGTCAAGATTTCTTTAGCAGATGGTGGAGTTTCACACGAACAGTTTCTCAATATAACTGGAACAGATATCTGGGTAACATGCAGCCATAATTTACTAAAAGTACAGCCACCTTATTGTGTTGTTTTTCTTGAGAAATGTAAAAATACATAAATGTACAAATAACACATATCAAGTATCCATGAACTACCACCCAGTATTAAAAGTTGTTAACATTTTTGACACATGGGATTCAAATCTTAAAAAAAAAAAAAAAAGAAATATAAGAAAACATGATGGGCAAGACTGAAGTCACTTTGCTCTCAATTCTTAGTCTGAATTCTCTCTTTCTCTAAAAGTAGCTCTTGTCATGAGTTGAGTGTATATCTTCTAATCTATCCAAACATACACACACACACACACACACATTTACTTCCAGGAGCATAAAAGAGCATTGTTTTTAACTAACATAAGTGACATTATCTTATTATGTATTTTTATACAAAATTACAGACTTTGATATCTATTTATATATAAGTATGCATTTAATTCCTTTTGGTGACTAAATGGTATTCTATTCAATCAATATTCTACAACTTATTTATTCGTCAACTATTGGTGGACTATTAGTTGGTTTGGTTTCTAATTTTTCACCATCATAACATTCTGTATTTGTTTATTTCTTTTTGCACATAGGCAAATTTCTTTAGACTGGCACTGCTTAACGTGCGGTCCACAAAGCGGCTGTGGTCCATGGCAAGGCAAGGAGTCTAAGACAGTACGGGTTAACTATGTCACAAGCACACTTTTCGGTTCACATGACATTACACAGCAAGGCTTTTCTGAGGGAGGCAGTGATTCTCGGATCTACATTCTGGTGCAAGCTCTTCATCTAATCCCATGATCAAATTGGGGCTACCGCTCCAGATCACACAGATAAAAGTGGAACCTCTGAGTCATAGAGTATGTGACTTTTCCATTTCACTAGGTACTACTGAACTCCCACGGGGATTGTCCCAATCTACTCATCCAGACTCAATTTTTACACTCTTTTCCGTTCTTACCTACTCTTTATTTAAATATGTTTATTACAGCATTACTGTGTTGTAATTCACAAGCCATGCATCCCCTGTCCCAGCCCTGAGTAACTACTAGTCTACTTTCTGTCTCTATAGATTTCTCTATTCTGGACTTTCAGAGGAGCAGACTCATACAATACATGGTCTTCTGTGACTGGCTTTTTTCACTTGACATAATATTTTGAGGGTTCATCTAGGTTGGAGCATATAACTACTTTATTCCTTTTTTGTAATGTGTATTTTTATTTTTGAAAGAGAGTGTGTGAGTGGGGGATGGGCGGGGGGGCAGGCAAAGAGAGAGGGGGACAGAAGATCAGAAGTGGCTCCGCACTGACAGCAGTGAGCCCGATGCAGGGCCCAAACTCACTGACTGTGAGATCATGACCTGAGCGGAAGTTGACACTCAACCAGCTGAGCCACCCAGGTGCCCCTACTTCGAAGATTCCTTCTTACGGCCACCTCCATTGCATGAATATACCACATTTTGTTTATTCACTTGTCTATGAACGGGCATTTGGATTGTTTCCATCTTTTGACTCTGACAAAAATGCTACTGTAAGCATTTTTGTCATTTGTACAGTGGGGATACAACATTTTGTTAATTCATTAGTTGATGAATAGTTGGGTTGTTTCTACTTTCTTGCTATTATGAGTAATGCTGCTATGAATATTTGTGTACAAGATTTTGTGTGAACATATGTTTTCATTTCTCTTGGTTATATATCGGGGAAAGGATGGAATTACTGGGTTACATGATAAGACTTTATTTAAACATTTTGGGGAAATGCCAGACTGTTTTCCAAAGTGTATACGCCATTTACATGACCACAAGTAGTGTAAAAGGTGTAAGTGTGTGATTTTTGTTCTGATTTCTCCACATTCTCAGCAACACTTCCTATTAACCTTTTTTTTAATCCATCCTAGAGTTGTGTAAAGTAGTATTTCGGTGTGTTTTATATTTTTTTAATGTTTTTATTCATTTTTGAGAGACAGAGAGACAGAGTGCTAGCAGAGGATGAGAGAGAGAGAGAGAGAGACAGAATCTGAAGCAGACTCCAGGCTCTGAGCTGTCAGCACGGAGCCCCACATAGGGCTCAAACCCACAAATGGTGAGATCACGACCTGAGCTGAAGTCCGAGGCTTAATAGACTGAGTTACCCAGGCACCCCATGGTGTGGTTTTGATTTTCTTTTTCCTACTGACTAATAATGTGAAGCATCTATTGATGTGTTTATTGACCGTTTGTATATCTTCTTTACAGAAATGGCTATTCAGATCTTTTACCTGTTCTTTAACTGAGTTATCTACCTTTTTATTTTTGAGTCATGTGAGTTTTTATATACTCTAAATACAAATCCCTTATCAGATATAGGCTTTGCAAAGTTTTCCCAATTAATTTGTTCTATTTATATTTTACAACTGTAAATGAGGTATAATATACATCAGTACAGAACAACTAATATATAAAAATTTAATATATAAAAACTGGTGTATGTTGGGGCGCCTGGGTGGCTCAGTTGGTTAAGTGTCCGACTTCAGCTCAGGTCATGATCTCGCGGTTCATGGGTTCGAGCCCCACATCAGGCTCTGTGATGAATGCTAGCTCAGGGCCTGGAGCCTGCTTCAGATTCTGTATCTCCCTCTCTCTCTGACCCTCCCCTGCTCATGCTGTCTCTCTCTCTCTCTCAGAAATAAATTAAAACAAAACAAAACAAAACAAAACAAAACTGGTGTGTGTTATATATATGTGCATGTATATGAATGAACATGTATATGTGTATGTGTATATGTATATGTGTATGTATTTACTATATATGCACATACAGTCTGCTAGTATAATATTACTGGATTTGATTTTCTAATATTTTCTTAAGGCTTTTGTCACTGTTTTCATGAGCAATTATCAGTCTGCAGCTTCTGTTTCTTAGAAGATCTTTGGGTTTGTGCCAGTGTGCCAGTGTCACGAAGTGGCTGTTTTTTCTCAAGAGCCTGTGAAGGTTTGGTATCATTCCCTCCTTAAATGGTGGACAGAATTCAACAGTGATGCCATCCGGACCTGATATTTTTCTGTGGCAAGAGTTTAATGACAAAGACCTTTTGTGTTGGAAGTTGGGCATAGTGGGTTTTACATTGTTGGGTTCTGGGCTTTGTTATCTTCCTACAAACAATGTTGGACTTTAAGAAGACGCTTGAGTTACTTGTGGACCGGCCGATGATTTTGAGGCTGACTTTTGTGTTTTGTCAGAGTGAGTTTAAAGCAGTCTCTCTCTAAAGCTAGCTTAGTCCCACTACTGAAGCTGGACTCTGGTGTCCTTATGGGATAGTTCCCATTGGGCTGGTTGGAAGTGGATGTTCTCATACCCTGTGAGCTTGAAGACTTGCTCAGCCGAAAGCTCCCTGGAAGTTCTTGGGCCAGTTCTTGGGGTTTCACACACATGCAGAAGTCAATACTCAGCCTCAGACTGTAAGGGAAGCCTCCATACCTTCTGGAGGTCTTACTCCATGTAGCACTTTTTTCTCCATTACTCTGCCCCACAGATTCCAGATGCTTCATCTTTCCTCAGCCCTAATCTCTGCTGCTTTGCCTCTGGGGGACTCCTGTGCCCTTGCTTAGGTCTCCCTGTCCACACTGTGATGCAGAAAGCCTCTCTAGGAAGAAAGCTGAGGCTCATCTCATTTGTTCCCCTAATTTCGGCCATCACAGGCCAGCACTGCCTGTTGTCCAATATCTGAACGTAGTTGCCCCGTTTGTTTTGTTTGGCTTTCTATCTGTTTCTGGTGGGAAGGCAAGTTCATTTCCAGTTACCCTACTATGACTGAAGTGGAGGTGTCCACACAAAACCCAAATTAACAAGAATACCAGTCTTTATCCAACTAGTCAAGAGAAATCCATTCTTTCCTCCCTTGAATCTCTTGCTTGGGGAGCCCTTGTTTAGGGCTCTTACTCAGTCCCGAGGATTCAGGGCCAATTTCTGTCTGAGTCCCTGAGAGCAGAGCAGGAAGTGTGCTCAGTGTCTTGAAGACTGCCTCTCCCTTCTCTTTCAGCTTTTGTCACTGTAACTGTTCCCGTGGGTGACCATTGTGACAGGGGCATCAGGTGTGAAGCAATGGGCTTCACACCTGAGGTAGATCCTCTTTTGTCACCCGTATCTCTATACTACAAAATTATCCCTAGTGATAGTCATGAAAAAAATGAGTATGTTTCATGTGTGAATTAAATTTTCACTTACCAAACAAAAATATTACACCTTTCAGTGAGCTCTCTGTTTCACACAGTTTCAAGTTCCAAATAACAGGCCCAAGAAATCCCACAATTTATAGAATTAAAATAATGTGAGTTTTGTTTCTTTGACTTTGGAATCATTCCACTATCATTGTTTGTATATAATTTACCGTTTAAACACAAGAATGTGTCATTCCACGAAGGTTACTGACTCAAGCTGCTCCTGAAGCCAGCTAAAAATTTCCAAACCATTACAAACTTGCTCTTGAAAAAATCCTGTATAGCTAATTCTGCATGTTGATGGCTGACTGCATGACTCAAAGATCTCTGAGTTAAATTTCATATAAAATGCAGTATTTATTAAAGGATAGGTAATAATATATATAAAATTCCAGGGGGAGGGGTATTTTTTTTCACAAGGGAGCATTTTATCACTGATGTTAGAATTGCAAACACTTGGTAATAATAAGAAGCAGACTAACTAGTAGCTATTTTTTTTTAGAGAGAGAGAGAGTATGTGAGTGTGTGTGTGTGTGTGTGTGTGTGTGTGTGTGTGTGTGTGTGAGTGGGTGGGGGAAAGGGGCAGAGGAAGAGGGAGAGAGAGAATCTTAAGCAGGCTCCATGCCCAGGGCAGAGCCTGATGAAGGACTCAATCTCAGGACCATGAGATCATGACCTGAGCTGAAATTAAGGGTCCGATGCTTAAGCGACTGAGCCACCCAGGTACTCTATAGCTGTTTTCATTATTGTTTTAAAAACTGACTACAAAACAAAAAACAAACTGCCTACAGGCACTTCACTCCCTTATTTGCCTGCACTCTGGGGGATCCCTCCCACCACCCACCTCAATGGGCCATTTTCTTCAACCCAGGGCAGTGCCCCCTCCCTGTGGTCATGACAGTTTGAACCCAAGCAGGCCAATCTAGGCTCTGCCCATCTCTGAGCCTTCTTTGTTGCTCATGGCTCTGCAATTCCCTCAGTCCAGCAGACATTCTTCATGTGTCAAGGGCAGGGGCAGAGAATAGCATCTGCACTTCCATGCGAATGTCGGCTGGACACAATATACCAACTTCTTTGTGATAAAGCTCTTACACACACTCAAGGGCACAAAGCTAGATCAGCGGGGGTCTAGCCTGCTGGAAATATGTTATGTAGCATTGCTACATTCATTTCTATTCAAAGTGATTTGTGTTCATGTCTATATTCAAAGTGATTGGCATATTGTGGTTTTTTTTGTTTTTTGTTTTGTAATAAATTGCCTTGCTTTGGTATCAGTGATGTGTTGTAGAATGAGTTGGAACCTCTCTAACTCTGTGATATAAAACAGCCGAACTATAGAAATGCCACTTCTGGAAATTTTAGCCCTCACCAATAACATCCTTTCTGGCTTGTAGTCTTTTGGTGAAAGAATGTTTAACTGAAATTTCGTAATCAGATAAAAATAAATTTAGCTTTGGTTTACACATGCCACTTACAAAGGATTCAGTTACCGCAGAAAAGGCAGAGATGAAGGTAAAAGACTCAGATACCATCATCTATGAATAATCATTACCACTTGGACTTTCATAAAACAGAGTCATGCTTTTCATCTATTTTTTTCAATAAAAAGTATTAAATGTAATTTTTCTGAATTTAATAGAAGAAAGATAAGCTGAAGCAAATCCAGAGCGATCCCTTAACTTTCACATAAATATTTCTTCATTCCATGAGATATTTCTCAATAAAAGAGAGCTCTAAAATTAAGGAAAGAGACTAAATAAAACCTTGAGAATGTAAAGTCATTATGTCTCATTAAATACATAATATAATTTTAGGCAGTGCCAGCTGATTATCTGCAGGGCTAGATAAGTGCATATCTTATTGTCAAATATTTATTTTCCGTAACCATAATTCTCAGAGTTTGTTATTTGTTTCATAGGTACGATAAATTCAATATTCACAGCCAGTGCGTTCTCTTCATTTCCTAGTTCTTTGCTTTATATTATCTCTGGGTGTTTGCATCAAGTAATTTGCTGAGGAGGGTTCCCACTGTATTTTGTACGTTTGCCTGAGTATTTCCTTTATACTAGAAAGCAGGGCCGGCTTTGTTAGTGTGCAACCCATGCTACCACATGGGGTCTGGCACGTGGAAGGACACTGTGCTTGTTTTAATATTCTGTTGTCATTGTCTTGAAATTTTTAGTATTCATTTAAGTAAGGGGCTCCGCTTCTTCATTTTGCTTTGAGACCCCCAAATTACGTCGTGCTCGCAAGACAAGATATTTGCGGGCATGAGTCCTGAGTCACTCTTTCCTTAAGAACATAGCACCAGTGTCTTCTGGCATTCGCCGTCACTGGAGGGAGTTGGAGGCCAGCCTGACAGCTTTCGCTGTTTAGGTCATATGACATTGCTGCCTGAATGCCTGAAGAAACCCTTCATCTTTGAAATTCAACCACTTCGCCAGGATAGGCCTCTGTGTTAAGCTTTCTACATTACAGTGTTTTGGAACACAGTACACTCTTGCTTCAATCTGAAGATATGTTTCAGAGAATGATCCTTACATAATACATTTAGGGGTTTTTTGTTTTTGTTTTTGTTTTGTTTTTTGGTTTTTTTCTTTTAGAAAGTAAAGAGGCAGACCTGGATCTCCATCTGCTCTTTATTAAAGTTGCTCTCCCCTCGGACCTCAAACCTCCAGCAGCAGCACTGAAGAGGAGGCCCAGAACCTTTTCCTCCCAGAGCGAGGGGAGAGGTCCTTTAAAAAAGCAAAACGAAGCCAACCCTGACCCCAAATCCCTTTCCAACTAATTATGGTAAAACTACTTGAAAAAGCTGCTTGTTACTACTGATCCCAGCTTTGGAGCGGCGGTGGCTTCCTGCTGCTGCTAATCTCTTGGCTCAACAACACCCATCTGTCATCTCAACTCTTCCATCACACGGGTAACCAATTTCTTGCACTAAATCCCTTCACCCCTGTTGCAAAGACTGAAAGTGGCTTCTCTCTCCTTGGTTCACTCCTGACTGATCGATCCATGGGTGAATAGTAACAGCCGTTAGATTGCACTTATTATTTGTGTTGTTTAAGTCTTGTATACCTTTTCTGGTAGTTTTTTGGTTTGCTTGGTCTGTCAATTGCTCGAGAATTAAAAAGGTTTCCATTGCATTGGCAGGTTTGTTCATTTATCGTTATAGTTCTGTCATTTTTATTATAATTATTATTATTCATTCTGCAGATTTTATTAATATGTATTACTCAATGCATACAAGATTAAAATTGTTACATTTTTCAAGCCGGAATTCAAAGGCAACTTCTGCTTTATGAATTGCAGGAGCCCTTCCAAGTTGAAGTGGCCAGAGGGCTTCAGTGGGGGAATGTGTGGTTTTAGTCTGCACATTTCTTTTCTGCATGTAATATTTTTCTTTCTCTGGTTTCTGTGGCCTTCTGTTCCAGTCTTCTTTTTCTTCCAAATATTGTTCAAAGTTTCTGCTTCTCTAGTTTCACACTTCTTCCCCGGCAACGTGGTAGATGTATTCTTTTTCATTGTGTGTGTGTGTGTGTGTGTGTGTGTGTCGGACACACATATGTATTTCCATTTCAATGAAATGAGTAAGGAAGCTTTATAGGTTTTTCCTTCCCTCGACGGTTTTTATGGTATTGAAATCGTCTGTTTAAAAGCAATGGCTGCTAGAATCATCATGGCTTAGTCTCCTTGGAAAAGTAACTCTTTGATATCTTCATTTTTTAATCATTATTATTTTCCCAGGTTTCATGTATTTTCTCATTATTGTAATAATTTATATTTTCTATAAAAGTGAGCTGCTATCAAGATTTTCAAATCAGCTAGAATTATTTTATTTTAATTATAATTTAAACACTTTAAAACTCCTCCTTAGTTTAATTTCTTTGTTTTGTTTATTTTGTTTTTTGTTTGTTTTTGCTTAGCTAAAGGGAGTTTATTACTTTGACTGGAGCCTTTGTTCTTTTTTTAAATTTTTTAAATGTTTTTATTTATTTCTGAGAGAGAGAGACAGCATGAGCAGGGGAGGGCCAGAGAGAGAGGGAGATACAGAATCTGAAGCAGGCTCCAAGCTCTGAGCTAGCTGTCAGCACAGAGCCCGACGCGGGGCTCGGACTGTGACTCCCTCTCTCTCTCTGACCCTCCCCTGCTCACGCTGTCTCTCTCTCTCTCTCCTAGAAATAAATAAAAATATAAACAAAAATAAAATAAATAAATGATTTTTTTCTGCTTTAAAAAAGTTTTTTTTAAAATTCCAGTTAGTTAACATACAGCATAATATTAATTTCAGGCACACAATATAGTGATTTGACAATTCTGTGTAACACCTGGTGCTCAGCACAAATGCCCACCTTAAGGCCCATCACTTATTTAACCCATCCCCCCACCCACCTGCCCTCTGACATCCATCAGTTTTGTTCTCTGCAGTTAAGAGTCTGTGTCTTGTTTTGCCTCCCTCTACTTTTTTCACCTTTGCTCATTAGTTTTGTTTCTTAAAATCCACATATGAGTGAAATCATATGGTATTTGTCTTTCTCTGACTTATTTCACTTAGTATTATACTATCTAGCTCCATTCCATGTCATTGCAAATGGCAAGATCTCATTCTCTTTTATGGCTGAGATATATTACATTATATATGTATGTATATATATATGAGTAATATTCTATTATACATGTATATATATGTATGCGCCACATCTTCCTTATCTTTTCATCAGTTGATGGGACACTTGGGCTGTTTCCATAATTTGGCTATTGTAAATAATACTCTATAAACATCAAGGTGTATGTATTCCTTTGAATTAGTAATTTTGTGTTCTTTGGGCAAATAACCTAGTAGTACAATTGCTGGATCATAGAATAGTTTTATTTTCAACTTTTTGTGGATTGTGTTTTCCAGAGTGGCTGCGCAAGTTTGCATTTCCAACCGTGGAGGAGGGTTTTCCCTTCTCTGGATCCTTGCCAACATGTGTCGTTTCTTGTGTTGTTGACCTTAGCTATTCTGACAGATGTGAGGTGATATCTCATTGTAGTTTTGATTCATATTTCTCTGATGATGAGTGATGTTGATCATCTTTTTATGTGTCTATTGGCCATCTGTATGTCTTCTTTGGAAAAAATGACTATCAATGTTTTCTGGCCATTTTTTAATTGGATTAGTTATTTTTTGTGTGTTGAGTTTTATAAGTTTTTTTATATATTTTGGATATGAACGTTTTATCAGATATGTCATTTGCAAATCTTCTCCCATTCTATAGGCTGCCTTTTAGTTTTGTTGCTTGTTTCCTTACCTGTGCAGAAGGTTTTTATTTTGGTGTAGTCCCAATGGTTTATTTCCCTTCTGTTTCCCTTGCCTCAGGAGACATATCTAGAAAGAAGTTGCTACAGCCCAAGTCAAAATTAAATTTTATAAAACACATTTTATTAGTAATATATCTTTATGTTTCATTTAAAAATGCAAGATGCACAGAGAAAAAGTTAATACTGTTCTTTCCATTGTGCCCTTTATTGCCCTGAGATAATGCTAACAGCCTGGCATTATATTTCAGCTCTGTTCTGCATGCTTGTGTAAGCACAAACACATACATACATAGGAGGGTTTTTTTTGTTTGCTCTTTGTTTTTACAAGAAAGGGGTACACTGTACATATCATCCTTTAGCTTTCAGTTTTCAATAGTGAGGTACATTGAACACCCTTTCACATTAGTAAGCTTTGTTTGGGCATGAGTTATAGTGCTATTGGCCAAGTTCAATATCAATGAATCAATACAATACATTAAATAAGGTGTCTTTAAACAGAAATACACATAAAATATGAGTATGTATTCATCAATTGACAAAAATGTGACCAGAGGCTCATAGGAACCTAGCCTTCTATTTTTCCTTAGGAGCAATGATTGAGTATACACTAAATCAATGTTCACTGTGACTTTATAAAACGTAACTCCCATGAAAACAAGAACCCACTGTGTTTCAGACAGGTGCAGATTTTGAGAACAAATGCTTGGCAGCCAAACCATTTTTAACTGTATTCACACAAAACAGATAAAATACGATCTGGCTAGTTACTTTATTCAAAATCACACACACACACACACTCTCCAACTGCTAACCAAATTGGTGCTTTAATATTAGCTAACAGCCATCATTGTCTCTGTCCTGTTGGACCAGCACTAGAAGGAGAGGTCTGGACCACTGGAGGCATATTTCTAGTTGAAGGTGTGAGGGCGGTTTTCTTAGAATCTGCAAATGGTTAAAGATATTTTTTAGATGTCTTTTTTTCTGCAAATAATCATCCCAAGTGGATCTATTTAATGAATCATTCTTTCCATTTTACTGATGTTAAAACTAAAGCACAAATAATCAGAAAGGATGTTTTGAGATCTCTCGAACAGGTTATATAGACATATATATGTAATAATCCAGCAAGTCAACAAAGAACTAAAATGATCACTTTTGGAGTAGGAAGAGAATTCTTATCGATGGTCTCATGAACATTGAAGGAATAGTCATTATTAACAACCGGAACCCAAAGTCCTGTGCTTTCTTTCGAATATATATATCTTTTGTTATGTAAGGCATCATTTAATGAGGCATGGGGGGAAAATAAGAGTATTTCATTATTCTACAAAATGTAAATACAGCTGTCACTGTATATGAGCTTTGAAGCGCCCCCCCCAACTCAGCTCAAAAAGCGGGTGCTCTCATCTAAATAATACTAATACTAACTTAAAAGATCCTGTGGATAACTTTTCAGACTATAAACATAGGCTAGGCTTGGGATTTGTTTTTATGCTCAGACTTTTCCTTGCTGCTGTTATAAGAATCAGATTCTCAGTTGAGATACATCAGACTTACAGTGTATACCTACTAATAATAACGGAAGATAAGACTTTAATGAAGACTACGCTGATGATCCTTCACGATCCAGGCCCAGCCTTGCATCCCCTTACCACCGTATCACCTCTTGCAGTTGCTTTCACCTCCCACCGCCTTACTCTGTTTGCCTCCTATCACCCAATTCCCAAGGACTCTCTGGGTTCCCCTTGTCTTTATCTTTTCTGGGACATCTTCCTTCTAAACCCCGATTATTTCCTAAAATATCCCAAGAACCAACTGAAAATGTGTTCTCCCTTTCTTGACTGCTAACCTGTCCCTGTAATTCATCCTATATATTTTATTTTCAAAAGTACCATTTCCCTTTATGTGTGTGTTCATTTAATATACCTATGTAATCACCTACGTAACTTCTCCCTGCCAAAGTGTCTGAAAAGAGCCTGCCCATCATTTTTTTCTTCTGTTTTCCTCAGCATTAAAACACGAGTAGTTTTTCAACTACTTCCTGTGTGAAAAGTGATAAGAATCATATTTCTTAAAGGCTCTAACTAAACAATCAAGTGTGAAAGAATTAGGCTAGTGGTGCAGGGACATTTTCCAGGAGGAACTTGAGAATGAAACAAGAGATGAAAGACAAAGACATCATTGTTATTTTCAGATTACTTTCATAATCATCTCTTGCAGTTTTCCTACTTTGACCGTACACTGTAGCCAAACTGCATGTTTCCTCAAATACGGTTTCTTTACTCTGTGCTTTTTCATGGTCTTGAGCCTTTGCATGGTCTACTGTGCTGTGTTTGAATCCCTGCTGCACTATGTAAGAGCTATGTAACCTTGGGCATGTTACTTAACCTGTCCACTGTCTCGTTTCCTTGTCTGACACACGCGATGATCATGGTAACTGTAGCATAGAATTTCTGGAACTCTCTAGTGATATTAGTCATGCAAAGTATCCCCACCTAGGGCATCCTTTAATGCAGTGTTTATCAAACTGTAGATAGCCATTGGGTTGTGAAATAAACTTTATGGGTTCCAATCATGATTTCTGGTTAAATGAAAATAAATATGGTACATCAGAGTGGAGTAGAATATAACAAGAGTATATTGGCTCATTATAAGAGAAAATATTGCTTTGCAAAATTTTTATTTCATATAGATGAATATGTGTACTACACTGTGACATAAAATGTGTTTCTTCTGGAAGGCCCTGGAAAAAAACAGCTTGAAAAGCACTTTTACCATCAATATATTTTTTTAATGTTTATTTATTTATTTATTTTGAGAGAGAGGAAGTGCAAGCAAGTGGGGAAAGGGCAGAGAGAGGAGAGAGGAAATCTCAGCACAGAGCCCAACTCAGGGCTCAAACCGTGAGATCATGACCTGAGCCCAAATCAAGAGTCAGACACTCCACCCAGGAGCCCCGTTTTTACCATTGGTTTAAATTGCATGTCATTCAAGAAACCTTTCCAGATGATGTGGCCCAGAAACAAACTCTCTTCCTTTGATCTTCTTGGACTCCTGCCTTGAAGCCACATTCTATATAGTATCAGAATTGCTTCTATAAGTATCTCATTTCTACAACGTGTTCCCAATCTCTTTGAGCATCTAAGGCCTTGTTTATCTACGCATATTTAGCAGGGCTCTTAACATATTGTTTGCACAATATTAATACTAAATACATGTTTTGTTAATAAGTGACTAGGTTTTACCCGTATTTAATTCTGGAGGTGACACGTTGACAAAGGAAGCCTGGAAGAGAAACTAGAAACAAATATTCAGGAGTTTACTTTAACCCATATCTATTTTATTTGTTTTAATGAGGAATACACCTTCCTTTGTAAAATATTTCCAAACTTCTTGAAAGGGGATTGTGTTATTAGAGAAGGCATTTCCCTCTTAATCTGTACAGGACAGAACTTTTTAAACTAGATGTAATGGGTGAGCTTTAGGAGCACATTAGTTCTCTGAAATTGTATATAAAATCTGTTATGTGTATGTGTACACACGCACACACACACACACACACACACACATACAGCCTGGAGTGTGAGAGTCCAAAACTTTTTATTTCTCAGTGAGGTGTTCCAGGATCCAAAAAACCACAAATACAAGTCTGTGATACATCCTTGTCAGTGAAGAAGAATTTCCCAACAATCTACATTTTTCCTTAGCCTCAGCCCGCTTTCCTTTTATCTTAGAAAACATCCAGTTAGGGTTAATGATCCAGATTCTGTCCCTTGTCCAAAGGGCACCCTCTGCTATTACATTAGATACAGAGGGAGGCCCTGGGATTCTTTCAGGCCATTAGGAAATTATTTAGTCACTGATCTCCTGTGTTCTGCTCCCTTTAGTAATCTCTTACTGGCTCTCCGCAGCCATAAATCACCTGTTTGCTCAGCATCTCGACAGTTCTAGGAAGATGTGACCATCATGCCTATTCCCCTTCCTCTGGCATTACAGAAACCTGTTGGGTGGTGCATAGCGTCACTAACACTCAGTTTGCTCTTGGCCTTTCAGCTTGATAAGGGATGAGCTTAAGGAAAGCCACTGCAATTAATGGTTCCTTGGGACCTCCCACATAGTGGGCTCCCCAGGCAGGGGAGCCGGGGTGCCTGGGCTCAGAGCAATTTGGAGATTAACGTATCCAGTGTTTAAGTGGAATTTAATGTCTGCACGTCTGCTTGCAGCCATGCCTTCTGATTTCCCCCTACCAATGGGACCTCTTCAAGCACATTTCCCCAGAATAAGTAGGAATGCCCAGGGAGCCATTAGGGGAATGTAAACAATGTGAATATTTAAAAAGCCACTGCCCTTCACCTTGAAGCTCATCCTCTCTACTTCATGTGAATTTCCACCATTAAAACTGACCTTGCTTTCAGAAATGAGATGCCAGGGCCCTGCGGAACCTGACTTAAGGTTTAAAAACTAGGTAAAGATTTCCAGCCAGCCAAGGAGTAGTACAGACAAACTACCCTCTGATCTTTCTGGGCAAAGTGTGCCCCCTCTGTAAGGCAATGCAGTGATTCCATTTCAGTGCTTCTCCAAAGCTGCCCTTTCTATCCTACAAGCAGTCAGCTTCAAGGACAGTGCGTCAGGTCGGATGCTAGTGCCAGACGGCTGGCCTCTCCCAGCAGCCATTACTTGGAGGGAGGGAAGCATCCTTTTGGTAGGTTCAAGAAATAGTTGATTCTTGGGGCGCCTGGGTGGCTTAGTCGGTTAAGCGTCCAACTTTCACTTAGGTCATGATCTCGCGGTTCGTGGGTTCGAGCCCCGCGTCGGGCTCTGTGCTGACTGCCAGCTCAGAGCCTGGAGCCTGTTTCAGTCTGTGACTCCCTCTCTCTCTGACCCTCCCCTGCTCATGCTGTCTCTCTCTCTCTCTCTCCTAGAAATAAATTAAAAAAAAAAATAGTTGATTCTTGTTTTTTTTTTTTTCCTCCTGCATGGAATCTAAAAGCCTGAAACATTAATCTCTTCAAATGCAACTCCCCCTCTGCCTTAATTGGGCACTTATCTTATGGGCAAACAGCTTAGTGGTGCAATCAAATCACTTAAAAGGTGACTCTTTTTGAAGGACGGCATCTTAGGCCAGTAGTGATCTCCATTATCCATTATCCACTTAAAGTGCAGTTTTCTGTTCTTGGCTGAGTTTCCATTTTTCCCCGCTTCCCATTATACTTCATGCTGCTCGACTTTCCGCAACACCTCACTCCGTGGCACCTCACTCCTTCTACTCATGAGAACTCCCTTGCTGCTGGGCAGGCAGGGTATTCATTCTTCCCGTGTCCTGATGAATTGAAAGCCCTTGGGTGCAGGCCACTGTGGATTCCACTTCACCAAAGGTCAGTTTCCAAAACTGTGTCTGCTAGTATCTCTGCTTTTTCATACAAACGGGAAAGAAGGTTTAATATCCCCGCCCCTCTTCTCAGCTCTCAGCAGGAGGGGGTCTCGTCTCTCTTATTGGCAATGGCCATTCCAATCGGGGACCACAGGGCTGTGTGCTGATTAACCTTCCACCTGATCTGGAAATATCAGTGATGCAGGACAGCAAGGAAGGAGGCTTGTGCAGATACCTGTTGTCCCTGTTTTCTAGTTCTTAGTAGTCCAGCTTCAGCTCTTTGTAGAGGTGGTGGTAACAATGCTTGGCTTTGGGGAGCGTGCGTTCCTTTATCACTGCTGCCCCGTTAGCCTCCAGGGCCACGTTGGCAGAGCAAAGGGGAGCCCAGAGCCCTGGGCTCCTACCTCCCAGCCTGCTCCTTCCGCACCCTCAGCCTCAGTAAGGAACAGCTTCCGGCCTAATCCCATCATGCATTGTATCCACTGCTCCTGTTTATTCAGAGCATCACAGGAGCCCAGAGACCACCATGTCCTTCTTCTTCAACACTGGACCCCCATCCCCATGAGGCCCTCTGTCTGACCCCATCACGGATCCCTTCATTGTACCCTCTGAACAGACCACTCAGTAGCAGAAGCCATTGTGTCCTCGATCTCTTGTCCTAGGAGATATGACTCAGTTTCCCCTGATAATGCATTCTTGTCAACCACTGCTGGTGGTTTCCGCCCTCTCAGCCCTCCAGACCCAGGCCTGTGCTTTCAGAACATTCTCCCCCTTCGTCTTTAAGGCCCATGCATAAGACTCCTCCGCCAAGGCCTCCACCTGCATGGTTTCCTTGAGCAGTGACCCCAGGGCCCTCCTCTTTCACAGAAAAGGCCCATTGGTCAAGCTCCGCAATAGTCCCTGGGGAGTGAACGTGCTGACCTTGCCAGCCCTCTGCTTCCTCAGCTCTCTGGCTTCCTCTTCACCAGTGACCCTCCCTCCACCCCCGCTTAGCCCTCCGCCTCCCCAGCCACACCCCGCACCTCCCATTACCACATGCCCCCTCTCTTCCGAACCTCAGCTTCTCCAACCCACTTCCAGACCTCCACCTCTTGTCATTTGCCGGATCCCTCCCTCATGCCCCCCAACTCAAGAATTTATCCGTGGAGCCTCTGACCTTTCCACTCCCTCTGCCCATGGCGGCTCCGGCCCTCTGGTCCAACTTCGCCCGCAAGCCCATTGTATATGCTCTCCACAAACCCATAGCTCATTCTCTCTCTCTCTCTCTCTCCCTTTGCAGTGGTCTTTCGGGAAAGCCCAGCCCCTTGACGAATCCAGCTCCCTGCCTTCCCCTCACCTGCTCAGAACCATCTGGCTGCAGCTGGAGGAAAACATAAAACTACGATGTGGTGCCACCCCCTCAACAACGCTAACCCTGAGCGTGCCCTCAGGCCCCCCACCCACCTTCTGTTCACTCTCCTGCTTTCCTACTCTACTAGGAGACACATCTTTTCCTTTACTGAGCCTGCGCTGTCTTTGCCCCATCTTCACTCCTGTCAGATAACCCTCCTTCCTGTTTCACTGCAAACTAAAAGCAAATGGTAGGGGCGCCTGGGTGGCTCAGTCGGTTAAGCGTCCCACTTCGGCTCAGGTCATGATCTCACGGTTCGTGGGTTCGAGCCCCGCGTCGGGCTCTGTGCTGACAGCTCAGAGCCTGGGGCCTTTTCAGATTCTGTGTCTCCCTCTCTCTCTGACCCTCCCCTGCTCATGCTGCCTCTCTCTCTCTCTCTCTCTCTCTCTCTCAGAAATAAGTAAAACATTAAACAAATTTAAAAGCAAATGGTAGAGGAATTGCACGTGTCGTCCGTCACCCCGCCTGAAGCTGTGCCTGGTCATCTGCCTTTCTTCCTATTCCTTTTCCAGGACACGTTCCCTCTTGATTCTCCTGCTGCTTCTCCTGCTGCTTCTCCTGTCGCTTCTTTGTTTTCTTTGCTTTGTTTCTTCTCATCTTCCAGAGCTCTGAACCTTGGAGATCCTCAGGGTTCTGTCCTCAATTCCTTTTTCCGTCCGCATGCACCTGCTTGGTGATCACATGCAATCCTGTAGCTTTAAAAGCCACCTGTGCCTCCTGTATCTTCAGCGCTGCCTTCTTCCTGAACGTGAGGCTCAGATAATGCACCGCGTGCTCAGCGTTGCCATGATGCATTGCAGTAAGCGTTTGCCACCTCACAGCGAGCCGTCGTATGAACGTACCACGCTTGATCTGCTCACTCTCCTCTCATCGC
The DNA here is from genome assembly GCF_003009895.1 of Hyaena hyaena. NCBI lineage: Eukaryota > Metazoa > Chordata > Mammalia > Carnivora > Hyaenidae > Hyaena > Hyaena hyaena. The sequence goes on from NW_024081321.1 coordinate 361,255, forward strand.
AACCTCCAGTTTTCTCAAGCCAGAAAGTCAGTAAGGCTGATCTTCCTACATCTCTTTAACCCTCTTGGTAAATTGTAATACCATCCTTCTAATTTCTTAGGAAAAAGCCCTAAGATCCTGAAACTCCTGATTCATATCCCTCCTCCTAGCCACCCATTTTCAATTCCTTAGAAGCTCATCTTCTTACCATCAAAATATATCCCAACTGTTGTCCACCCGCTTCCTACACATTGACTCTTGCTACCCAGCGTTTGGACCAGGGCTTGCCACGTGGACAGGATTCTGTGACCGTGTGTTGAATACGGAATGCCTTGAGACCACATACAAAGAGTAAGTTATAACTTTATAAACTAGAAAACTTATGATTTTATAAACTTTACATGACATCAGCAGACCTTTTACAAAGGTGGTTGTGGAGCCAGAGGTGAGAAATCCCGGTGATGGGTTTTACTGTATTAGTGACCTGTGATCCACGCATGGCTGGCCTGCTTATTTGCACTGACTTCTCAGCAAAGCTAGAAGTTCATATTCTTGCCTACCCCCCTCTTCACATAATGTTTATTTTTTAATATAGGATATCATTAATTCAGATATAGGCTTAGGCAGGCCAGGAAGAATTGTAGAAAATTAGGGGCACCTGGGTGGCTCAGTCAGTTAAGCATCAGACTCTTGGTTTTGGCTCAGGTCATGATCTCACGGTTCATGCGTTTGAGCCACACACCAGGCTCCTCACTGCTGATGTGGACCCTGCTTGGGATTCTGTCTCTCCTTTCTTTGCCCTTCCCCTGCTCACGCACGTACTCTCTCTCTCTCTCAAAATATACAAGTAAACCTAAAAAAAAAGAATTGTACAAAATTTGGGATGTGAAACCATGTTTACAAATTTCAACTTTCTTTGTTTTGGACAACGTATAGTAGTTCGAAATATGTAATTATTTATTAGCCCATTCTTTACAACCCACTTCCTTCCACACACTCGATCTTTCAAGATAATCAATCAAATACTTAACAGTACTGATATCCACAAAGGATAGCTCTTGTGTGTTTTCAATGTCAGACTGGAACATATTTCAGTCTTATAGAGCTGGTAATAACAAAAAATGAGTTTTGTTGCCCTTTAGGACATTAAACGGTTTCGTCTCTAACTCAGAAAATTATTTCAATATGTTGTCTTTCTTGGTGGATTTTATAACCCCTGTTCCCCCAATTCTCACTTGAACCAGCTTTATGTTTTTACTTGTTTCCGCATTAATAGGTTACATAAATCTAACTTGGGTGTTTGCTCTGTAATTTTATGATAATCATCCTTTAAAGTCATTTGTGTTGTGACCAGGCACGTAGCATGCCTGGTTATATTGCCTTTGTTTGTTTGTAAACATTCCTTAGTGTTGCACAATGCAGAGCTGAACTTTATGTAAATGGAACCATACTGTGTTTTCTGTGGGTTTCCGGTTTATTTCACAACATCTTTCTGAGACGTATTCAGGTGTTGTGTGCCTTATTCACCCAGTGATTTATAGTATTCCATTGTATGAACATAACACACTTGATCGGCCCACTTTACTGTCATGGATATTTGAGCTATTTCCAGTGTGGATTATTATAAGTATTATTGCTTTGAAGATTTTTGTAAATCTTCAAATTTTTGTATATATGGAAGCATATGTAGGAGGGGAATTGCTGGGGTATAGAGTGTGCCTGTGTTCAGCTTTACCAGATCCTGTTTGAAAGCATTCCATCAGTTTATACCCCCATACACAGCATACATGAATTGCTATCATTCACATTTTTACCAACACTTGGTGATGTCAAGTTGCTCAATTATTATAGTCCATCTGCTAGGTATATAGTTGTAACTTGTTTTAGATTTATTTTGCATTTTCCTGATGACTAATGATGTTCAATAACTCTTAGTAGGTTTATTGGCCTTCTGGACATCCGGTTTTGGTGAGATGCCTGTTCAAATATTTTGTCCATGTTTTGTTTGTCTATGCATGTCTTATTAGTATATAGAAGTGGTTTAAATATTTTTGATGTGAATTCGTTGCCATGGAAAATAATCACCTTTTCTCTGGTATAGTCTGCCTTTTCATTCTGTAAATGTCTTTAGATGGAGAGAAGTTTTCAACTGATTAGTCTTTTCCTTAATGATCAATGCTTTTTTGTGTCCTGTTAAGAAATCTTTGCCTATCTTAAGACCCTAAAGGTGTTCTACCATATTATCTTTTAGAAACTATATTGTTTTGTCTCTTACAATAAGTCAGTCTTCAATCTACCTGAAATTGACTAAGTGATTTTTGAGTGTAGTCCATGTATGAGTTCAGTGCGTCTTGGATGATACTGTGGAGCAGAGGACATCTGAAAGTCCTAAATGTCACATGTACCAAGACTATGCCAGTAGATACAAAAGCATCTCCTCAATTTTGAGCACATCTATTAACTCAACATCTTGGTGTCATGTTAAACAACTAAATGAATGATATTTTGACATTTTAACTAAAATGGTTTGGTTGCAGGTTTGGTTTTGGCATTATGAAAACATAGCAAAGGCACTGGACATGAAAGTCTACTTAGAAGAAGGGAGTGATCTTGAAACTGGCTTCTGGCCCAGACCTAATCACTCCCAAGATACACCTGTTAACAAAATTGAGCTTGATTTCCTTAGTCACCTCTTGTTATGATTATAAATTCATCAGTTTCCTGGTAGGGGATGAATTGGATCGGTTAGGTTTTCTAGGGCTTTAATAGTCAATGACTCCCAGCTTCTCTGTGATTCCAGGCAAACCAACTGATAAGTGTAACAATTAAAAAAGAAATAGGTTTAAAATGACCACAGGACACAAAAGACAATTTTAGATTTGTGTGAAGAAGGCAAGATAATTTTTTAAGGTACTTTTCCCTCTAAGAGTTGATGTGTCTAAATGATATCAATATATACACTTATAGATGTACACATACATTAACACACATACAACACATTTTGTGTATGTGTATATAACAGACATTTTATATATTTAAATAAACTCTTAAGCATTTATCTATTAATATAAACATTTTCATGAAAGAGTCAGGTTACTTCCTTATTTACTTAACCTAAGCATTACTAAAGTCACCTAACATTTCATAAACTCTAGAAAGCATCTATAATTCTACCACTCAGATACTACCAATTGTATCATTTTAGGGGTATTAGTTATCAGTCTTTTCAAAATCTCTAATGGAGAATCATATGTAATCTGAAAAAAATGTCAATAAATACTTTTTTCTACCTGTTAGCGATTTTTCAAAATTTGAAAAGTAGCAGTGGGTTGATTTAACTTACAATGTAGGTCATGAAACATACTCAAAACTCCCTTTGCTAGAGTGTGAGGCTGAGGGTGGAGCATCTCAGGAGATTTATGGGTTTTCTCCAGAACAGTTGATACTGAGGCCAAGGACAAGTGATATGACTGCCAACTAGGCGAGTCAGAGCAGAGTAGTTGGACATGCCATGGCCCGAGCAAACAGCGGTGTCTTCAGACAGGGGCCCCAAATAAAAGTCCTGGGTAAAGGTCACAACACCTGGACCCAAACAGCTTCCAGACTGGGCTGCTCATGCCACAGGGGTTTATTTAGTCAGTGGCTGGCAAGGCTTCTCCTGAGAGCCAGAGGCTACATGGGGAGCTGCTTAGTTGTACAATCATTGGATTAGTTAAAATATTACCATATGAACTCATATTTTCATTCTTATTAGTTCCGTCTCCCGTCTCGTCACTGAATTGCCCTGATGGCGTTCTTAATACCAGTTACTTATAAAATAAAGAGTCCTAAACAACATAGACTTGGCATTAGTTTCTCCAGCCCCTGCCCCCAACCCTCCATTCTTGGTCCCAAAGTAGACAATTTGGACAATGAAGGGGGTGGGGGGGCGCTGTTCCTAGGATAGAAGTGAAATGGCATGTACATGACTTCCCTTTCTTAGGTTATGTCTGAGCCCCATTTTGTCCATTGTTAAGCTCAAAATTTTTGTGGGGAGTCTATATCCATCTTGGACTGGTAGCATCATGAGAATAAACAAGATGTCTTTTTGTATATTAGGATTCCTCGGAGAAACAGAATATATATGATATGTATATAGGTATACACACACAGGGGACAAAGAGATTTATTATAAAGTATTGGGTCAGGGGGTTATGGAGGCTGATGTGCTATGTGCAAGCTGAAGACCCAGGAAAATCAGTAGTAGGGCTCAGAGGAAGGTGTGAAAGCCAGAGAACCAAGGGCGTAGATTCCAGCCCAGGTCTGAAGAACTGAGAACCAAGAACGCCAAGAGCAAGAGATCAGTGTGCCAGCTCAGCCGTCAGGAGACTTTCCCGTACATTTCTGTTCTATTTAGGCCCTCAGTGGATTGGATGATCTTGACCCACACTGGGTCATTTTTGCAAGATTATTTTTCTTACTAATTTAATTTCTTTGGTGTTTATAGGATTGTTCAGGGTTTCTATTTCTTTCCGAGCCAGTGTTTTTAGTTGAAACCCTTTCTACAAATTTGTCTATTTCATCTCATTATCATATTTAGGGTATAAAACTATAATATCCTTATATGATCTTTTGCAATGTCTGAAGACTCTGTAGTAATATTAGTCCTGATTGTGTTTCATCTTCTTTTCTCTTGTTTCTGAGTCAGCCTCATCAAAGATTTAACAGTTTTATTAGGCTTTTTCAAAAGACCAATATTTGAGGAGTTTCATTGCTCCTTTCTGTTGCATATTTGTTTTTTATTTTTATTAATCTTGGCTCCCAACTTTATTATCTATTTTCATTCAGCCTTATGGGTTTATTCATCCATTATTTTCCAAGTTTTGAGTTGAATATTTAGCTCACTAATCTGCAGCCTTTCTTCATTTCTAACATTTATTTCAAGAGTGCAAATTTCCCTAAGTGATGCTTTTAACACATGACTCTCAACTTTTCTGGTGTTTTTTGTTGTTGTGTTTAGATATATCCCTTGTTAAAAAAAAAAAATTAAAAAAAAAAATTATTGTATTTTGTTTTGTTTTCATTCATACTGATAGAAGGCAGTCAAGTAATCCTTTTATGTATATGTCAACAATTACTGATATACTGGGATCAAATCTACTGTCTAGTTTTGTGTTTTCTGGTTGTCTAACATCTTCCATACTTTTTCTTCCCCTTTCCTGCCTTCTTTTGGGTGGATTTTCTTTTTAGCACTTTATATTTTTCTTCTACTTATTTGTAATTATATGTCCTGCTTTCATCCTTTATTTTTACTTCAGAAATTGAAATGTGGGTTAATTTATTATGTCTAATATAGATTAATTCTTTCATCCTCATATTGAACAATAGAAAGATCTTTTGAAAATTCTATCATTATTTACCTCCTTTAATCTTATATAAATATTTTAATTATACACTTTTTAAATTCCAAAAAGCATTGATTTGAAAACAATTTATAGTCAAACTCATTTAGAATTACCCATATATTTCCCACTTCCTTTGATTTTTATCCCTTTATATTTTAGATCTTACATCTATGATTTTCTTCAATCTAAATTATATGTTTTAGAATTCCCTTTAAGGCAGTCTTGGTGGTGAATGCTCTCAGTTTTATTTTACTGAAAATATCTTTATTTCATTTTAGTCTTAAAAGATATTTTAACAAGTATAGCATTCTAGATTGCTAGCTTTTTTCATGTTTATTTTTGAGAGAGAGAGAGAGCATGAGCAGGGGAGGGACAGAGAGAAGAGTGAGACACAGAATCTGAAGCAGGCTCCAGGCTCCAAGCTGTTAGCAGAGAGCCCAATGCAGAGCTCCAACTCACAAACTGTGTGATCATGACCTGAGCTGAAGTCGGATGCCTAACCAGCTGAGCCACCAAGGCGCCCCTATTTTTTTAATGTACGTTGTAGATATCATTCCCTGGACTTCTGGATACTGTTATTTATGTTGAGAAATCAGCTGTCAGTATACTATAGTTTCTTTAAGGATACTCTATTCTCTATCTGATCTCTCCTTGATTTTCTGCAGTGTTTCCATAATTTGTCTAGGTGTGGATTTCATCTTCTAAATCTTGCTTGAGATTCTTTGGGTTCATGGTATCTGTGGAGTGGTATGTCTGAGAAACTCTCAACTTTATATAATGGTTTTGCCGGGGCGCTTGGGTGCCTCAGTCAATTGAGCGTCCGACTTCAGCTCGGGTCATGATCTCATGGTTCATGGGTTAGAGCCCCATGTCAGGCTCTGTGATGACAGCTAGCTCAGAGCCTAGAGCCTGTTTCAGATTCTGTGTCTCCCTCTCTCTCTGACCCTCCCCTGCTCACACACTCTCTCTCTCTCTCTCTCTCAGAAATAAATAAAACATCAAAAAAAATTTTAAAAAAATAATGGTTTTTGTCTCATTTCTTCTGTCCTCTTTGTCTTGGGACTATGATTACATATATGTTACATATTCCTACTCTGTCCCACATTACTAATGCTCTTCCTTGTAACTTCCGTTCTTTCTTCTCTCTCTGTCTTCAGTTTGGATATTTCTATTGACTTGTTCACCTATATATCGATCCTGTCTTCACAAAGTCCAATCTGCTATTGAGTGATGCCTCTGTCCCATTCCAATTTTTTTCTCCTTCTTAGATTTGAGTTCATATATATATTGAGCTTTTTCACTCCATGATATGGTTCTCACTCTTTCTTCTTCTTCTGTATTACCCCTAGTTTTGTTTACAACTTTGTGCTGTACTGTGGTAATTTATTTTAATTTATCTTCTATTTTAGTAATTCTCCATTTTGGTGTTTCATTTTTTAAAAATTTTTTAATGTTTATTTACTTTTTTAGAGAGAGAGACAGAGACAGAGTGTGAGCGGAGAGGGGCAGAGAGAGAGGGAGACTCAGAATCTGAATCAGGTGCTGACAGCTCAGAGCCCAATGTGGGGCTCGAACCCACTAACTGTTAAGACCATGACGTGAGCCAAAGCCGGGCACTTAATTTTGGTGTCTCTAATTTGATGTTAAAACCATCAATTATTTCTAAATAGGTTAATTTCTTTTTAATTTCCAGAACTTCTTACTGGTAATTTTTCAAATGTACAATGTGACATTTTTGTAGTTTTCTGTTTCTGCGATTATCTTTAAGCTTACCTCGTATTTCTTTTACATAGCCTAGCTGTTTTCCAGTCTGAGTCTAATGTTGTCAATATAAGTTTTTGAAGGTATTTTGTTTAGTTTTATTCTGCTGATTTTGCTCACAAAGACTAATTTTCCTGGGCATCCGATTGCCTTTGGTCGTGTATCACGTTGCACATGAAAAATTATTCATAGGAATTACCTGAGGCATATAGTACAGGTGCTTCCCTCCAGAAAGAATTTACTTTTACTTCTCTGAAGTGCCTGGGGTCACCTTAATTCTATTACCTCCTTAAACCAAATTCCAAAGTTTACATTACCTGTACAACCAAAGGACTTGAAACCATTAAGAAATTCCCCATGAGTTTTGCCATTTTGATTTGCCCTCACCCTGAATGCATGGATATTTGGAGTCTCAGCAGCTTTTTGGGAGGGATGGCAGAGGGAATTGGCTGCAAAGAGTTTTCTATAGCAGGCCCCATCTTGTACAGACTCTGGGATTTCTTTTCAATCTCCTCTCACTTAGAATCCCATCAACAATAAAATTGGTGTATTTCCAAATCCTCAAGGCAAAAAAGACTTCCATGCTTTCTTAACTTTTAGGGTACTCATTTATTTATTATTCATTTAGAACTTTTAATAATATACTTTACAAATCCACCCAATTTTTTAGCTCTTTTCAGCAGCTAATACAAGTCACAGAAAGCTGTATGAAACATTCCTTTTTTTCTTACAATGTTGAATGAGACTTGCCTATATCTTGGGATAAAATTTAGATGTTCAAGAACTTTTAAGATAAAGCAAAAGACTGAAAAGACATGTTTTGTTCTTCATGGATCACTTGATAGTCTACCCCTGGTTAGAACATCTTCTTCATTTTCCACCAACCCCTCCACTCCACACTCTGTATACAGAGATGCATACAAATATTCCTATTCTCTGTTCCTGTTTTTCTTGGGGAAATGTATGAAGAGCACTGTCCTGTTTTTGTTTATATTTTATCTCTTGGAGCTATCCTCTTTGCTTTTCATATTTTCCTTATAGTCATTACTTGTGGGTTTTGTTTTGTTGTTTTTCTGCTCTAGGAGGAGTTCTCAAGCTGTTTATCTAATTTCTTGATTTACTATTCATTCTGTTCTTTGGGGCCTCCGCTACATTTGTCATTTTTAGTATAACGATTTCCCTCTGAAAGTAATCTTCACTGCTCTCAATTTTTTCCTTTTTCATTTATATAATATCTTAGGGAATCATATTGAGAATATAAATTAGACTTGAAAAACAGTTTTCTCCTGGATTTTGCTTGGTGCATAATCTGTTTCATCACAGAATGTTTCCTCTGATAACTCAGATGCATGCACCTCTTTTGAACTACAAGGATTTTCCCCCTGTATCATGTGTTCTTTACTTTCTTATCCTTTCCTGTGCTTATGTTCATCCACTATGTGGAACTCAAATAAGTTGTCTTGAAAATGTATGTATTGAATATATATTTATATATTCACATCTTTTTATCCTTAAAGAGGAGTGGGAAAAAATCTATCTATCTATCTATCTATCTATCTATCTATCTATCTATCTATCTATGTCTCTGTCTGTCTGTCTCTTTTTGTCTGCATGGACTTTCATCTACCTGTTAAGAGCGTTGTTCAGGAGAGAATTCTCTGCTTCGTGAGGAGTTTCTTGGCTGTGTTTGCGACTGCACTGCTCTCATTAGGAGCCCTTGCAACTCAATGAGCACTTAATCCATCATTGGGTTCTCTGGAGTTATGAAAAGCAGTTTACTACCACCAAGCTACAGCCAGTGTTCACTCACACTAGACATTGCTGGTACTATCTCACTAAGTCCATGGCTAAAGAATACTTCCCCTGCACATCTCACCCATTTCTTTGGATAGGACTGCCCTTCCCTATACTTCTTCTCTGGGAGATCCAGTATAATCTCTTCTGTGTGTTTAAGCTTTCACAGAAAAGCAGGAAGAGCTGAGGGCTTTTGTTTTGGGCTTCAAAAATCCTTTAGACAAGAGAATATTAACGGCTTTGCTCTGTGCCTGAAATTGGAGAATTTAAATATACAAGGAGCAAAATACAACTTAATAGCTCCAGAAAGGTATCTCGCTGGAAGGTTTCTGATTACCAAAATATAGCAAGTAGAGGTCATGTTTAAGTACATGTTGCTTGAAAGAAAAAAAGAAGTAAGAAAAGAAATATAAAGAAAGAAAGTTACTTATTCCTTTCCTTCAGGACGCTCTTTGACCTATATTTGTCCTGGTGACTGTTTTATTTTGCCTGTTATTAGAAATCAAAGCAAATGAACACATAGTTATCTTTCAACTACATATGCTAAGAATGATGAATACTTTCCATAAATATGTCAAGTTTATCTGTCACCATGATGACACTAGCTTGATGTCATCAGCAACTCAAAGTGATTAGGTGGTCAAGAATGTGAGTTTTGCTTACTGCACTGGTGTCTAAGTTATAATAAAATAAAATCAGATAACTGTATTGAAAATCAGGAATCATGTCTATATTTTTAGACATTTCAGTGAGAGTTTGGGAAGATTCAAAGTGCAATAACGAATCAGATTTCTAATGTAGCAGTGCATTCCCCCATTGAAAGATGTAGGTGATAAGAGATCATTGGGAGCAATACTTGACAATATCAGCAGGATGCCCACATGCTCCTTAAGTGCTAGGGTGGAACTCTCAAGTGCATATCATAGCATTGTGTATTACCTCATAGCGAAGTTAAAGAGAAATCTTCCTAAAGAATTGTTTGGGCATTTGTATATGCTCCTGTACAAGCAGAAAAGGAAATAGATGCTTTCATCTTAATATCGTGGCCAAAACTAATGCTACCCATCCATGAAACAGAAGAGAAAAAAGTTAAGCTAACTCAAAACCAAGTACATCTCTTCATCTTTGGCACACCATCGTAGATGGCTTTATTAAGTAAGTTGGACAAACCAGTGAGATGGCAGGCCACTAAATTATTTTCAAGGGGTAACAGGCCACTTTGGCTTCTTATGTGTAGTTGAAAAGCAAACCACATGGGTAATTGGCAAGTGCCAATTCAACCTTGTAGACCAGACAGTTTTTGACTACTCAGAGCAACCGCTGGTACCCAATGAATGATGAAGAGGACATGTGTATCTGAAACACAGGCTCCCCAATACAAGTATCAAAGCATTAAAAGTGTGAATAATCATGGACATTTGTAGAACTATTATATCACCAACTTCATGATGAGAAAACCAATGGAGTAATATGAGAGTTTCAGTGAATAACGATAATACCCACCATTGACTGAATGCTTTAGAAGACCTGCACATTGTGGCACTTCACATATATTTTCCTCATTTAAGCCTTCTAAGCCTCATGACCCACTTTACAGAGGAGACGGAGGCTTCAAAAGGTTAAGGAATTTACCTTAAGTCATATAGCGAGCACATATCAAAGTAGGGGTTTGAGCCAAAATCTTCTGTTTCTAAAGTTTGTATTCTTTTCCATTAAACATTGCTTCGTATATAATCTGTGTAAGGATCTCTCTTGTTCTAGATATAGTTGACCTTTGGAACAACATGATGGTTAGGGGTGCTGATCCCCACACAATTGAAAACTCGTGTATACATTTTGTCTGTCCCCAGACTTAACCACTTATTTAGTGCTACTATTGACCTTCTGCCTTACCGGAACATAAGTAGCTAATTAACACAATTTTTTATGTTATATGTATTATAGCCCATATTCTTACAATAAAGGAAACTAGAGAAGAGAAAATGTTATTAATAAAATCATAAGGAAGAGAAAACATTTACAGCACTGTCCTGTATTTATCCAGAAAATTCATGTACAAGTGGACCTGCACAATTCAAACCTGTGTTCTTCAAAGTCAACATCATCTACATTTGGGTTTTTGATTTCCTCACCTTGAGGTGGATGCTTAAAAGGAATAAAAACTGTGCCAGAGGATTTTCATTCATAATCTATCATACTTCTCCCTAAGTAGAGATGAGTCACCTTCACCCTGTATAAGGAAAATATTGAGCAGATTTTGGTGTAAAGTACGCAAGGAGCTCATAATAATTTTGAACATGGGAGTGAGGATTGATGGGGATGCTTTGAGTTTTAGGTGTTGACAGAGTTATGTTTTGAGCAAAATAACTGACTCAATAATATTTACCTTCCAACGACTGTCACTGTGCCTCAGGAAAAGATAAATCAATGAGAGATATTCCCCGACTCCGATACATGGAGAAGAGAAACTGTCTAGGATCAACTGGTGTGTTAGAAACATTTTTGCACTGTCCTGTGGGACTTGACTAGCAAACTTCCAGGAATTTCCTGAGCAAGGTGTGAAATGTAGCTATTATTAAAAATTAAATGATAGAGCCTTGCAATTAAATCACATTGAGAACAAAGGTGATGAATACTCAGCATCACTTCCTAATTATTTTGTTACAGTTTGGTATTATCTCTGGTTTTACTGTTAGTTCCATTGTATCTGTGTGGCAGAAGTATTGCGTAATGCCCTGCCACTGCAGATATCTTCCCAACTCTGCATTCAGTGATGTCACATGACTATTCTGAAATTGACCACAAAGGAAGTATGTCCACCAAAGAAACTGCCAAACCCTACGCATCAAGGCTTGATTTATTGTTTTACTGATTGCCTAGACAAGATTTGGCAAACTACAGCCAGTGACCCAAATTCAGCCTAAGGTCTGTTTCTGTAAAGTTTTATTGGAAAACAGCCATGCCCATTTATGTATTGTCTGCAGTGGCCTTGGTATAATGGCAGAGTTGAGTAGTTGGTGAGAGTGACCATCTGTCCCTCCAATCCTAAAATATTTACTAACTGGCCCTTTACAGAAAGTGTCCCCAAGCCCCTGATCTAGTCTGAGGAAACTGATGAGGAAAATACTTGATATAACAGGTTAAACATAAAAGGGCATCATATGTATAGGCATTACATTGTGGCTAGCATGAAAACTTATAAAATTCCTCCTGAATTCAAAAACAATTATCCAATTCAGCAAAAAAGTTGCTCATGAAATGGACAAATGAGTGAAGTTCCCATATATATGTGTCATTCTGAGGTGGAAGTTTCATTTTAGTGAATATAATTTGAGGTTGAAAAATAGTTTAACAGTAGACAATATATCAGACTTAATGGCAATAAATGTATTACGAAAAGAATCAGCAGACTGGGATGCAATTTTATCAAATCGTGATTGAATTGCAATAGTAGATTGCCTGTGGATGCAAGTGTTTGGGGAAAATTGCTGAAAACCTTCTATGAGAATCAATTGACTATATAAAATTTATATAAAAAGTATTGTACATTTTATTACTTGTAAATTATGTGCTACATATTCTTAATATCAACAAAATTAACAATAGACTTATGCATTTATATATATGCATATGATTTTTCCCAAAGAACCAATAATTAGACTTTTACCAGCTGACTACCAAGCAGTGTATACCAGCTCTTTGCCTCAGTGATGTTAGGAGACCCAACTGGTCACTAATTATTTCCCCTCTAGACTAAACCAAGCAAATAAAAATGGAATAGTAGACAGGACTAAACTAAACAGTAATAAAATTGGACAGGACAATAGACAGGTTTTGGTTTCCAAAGAGCCATAAGCATTACATCCTTCACAGTTATACCCAACTGAAGGAGACCTGGTGTAATTACCTTGAGACCAAGGTAAGGTAACTTGGGGGTCAGGTGGTTGCTACCTGTGTTGATTAGGAAATGAAAAAAAAAAATGCTGCTACAAACAAGTCCAGAAGCTGAGCGACTCACAGAGCTATCTCACAGTTCAATAGGGTTTAAGGATTAGAAGTACCGGCTCTGCTCAAGCAGAGACCCAGGCTTCTTCCACTGAGTGCCTCCACCTTCTCCTGGGTCTTTGTGGGGTGTCTAGCATCTGGTTGGCTCTCCAGGAGGGTGTGCAGTGGGTTCAGCAGGTGGCTTTAGGGGCTAGGTCTCTACAGGTCACGTGACTTTTCAAGGTTGCATCTCTTCAGCCAGAAGCCATTTGGCAAGGGGACTGGGCAAAGGTGGCATTCTCGCACACCCAGGAGGAAATGAAATGGTAATTTGTGAACACGTGGTTTTGCCACTGCTAGTATTTCCCTCTTTTCCTTCTTTGCCTGGCAAGTCCTAGTGTGCACAGGACACCTCACCTTTTACAGCGCATGCCAATGAGGATACCGATTTTGTTGAACGACATAGTAAACTTGAAATAACTTGGACGGGGTGCCTAGGTGGCTCAGTCGGTTGAGCGTAAGACTTCAGCTCAGGTCATGATCTCGCAGTTCATGGATTCGAGCAGCGTATCGGGCTCTGTGCTGACAGCTCTGAGCTTGGAGCCTACCTTGGGTTCTGTGTCTCCCTTTCTCTCTGTCCCTTCCCTGCTCATTCTCTCTCTCTGTCTCTCTGTCTTTCAAATAAACATTAAAAAATTGAAATAACTTGGATAGGCTAATTGCTAGTCATGCATTACTAACATGCAGGCTTTTAGATGATCCCCAGGTTTTCCAGTAGAGGCATGTTGCTGGAAGTCTTTGGGAGGGAGACTATGACGTGAAAAGGATTTTCTGGTTCTGGTAGGATTTCTTACTAGCTTAATTTTACAATATAATTACTCAAAGTACTTGGTCAATTAATGCATATATGTTTAGGTCAGTGTCTGCCGTTATGTTACTGCAATCTCTTGGGGTTTTTTTTCAAATATTTATATGAGGGGGGGTAAGGGATAAAGAGAAGTGTTACCCCAAGTATATTAAGTGTAGAGAATACTAAGGAGATGTCCAAGACAGACACCCTAAAGGTGAAAGTTGCACTGTTACAATTCCAAGTTGCACAGATGTTCAACAACGTGAACTCAGAGCGATGTGCTTGGCTGTGCATGTTCTGTGTCTCTGTGTGTTTGTGGGTGTGTGGGACTCTGTTTCTGGAGCACGATTCTCTGGGCAGCACAACAGGCATGTGCTCCTGGAACAGCATCAAGCAAACCGGCCACCTTCCCCTTCCCAACGTGGGTGCCAATAGTGACATACATGTGAGGGAGGTGCTTCTACACGCCTCTTCCCATCTGCTTGTTCGGCTTTGTCAACAGAATGGAGATGCTGAGAGGCACGACAAAGCCAGAGCCACTGCTGTCAGTTGGCCCACGGATACCTGCCCTCGTGGTGTCTGGCACAACCCGGGTCATCTATGCTTTGATGAGAACAGCAGTCCAGGCCTGTCCACTCTAGGAGCTGCACATGCACTAAAATGCTAGTTCTGCTAAGTTTCTCTCCTTAGAAAAGCAAAGAGGCCATGTAAAGATAGAGACGGTTGGGAATCCAGAAGCTGGAAGGTAAGGAATATCCAGCACGCAAGGAGGGTCCACTTCAGTCCCTTGTTCCTCAGCCATGGAAAGGCTCCCACCTGTGGAGGCTGAGTTCTTCTTCTAGGTCTCTCCTAGTGTGAACCCGCCATCTGTCGTGCAGAGCATTCCGGGAGAGACCTTCCTATTCCTGTAACCTGCAGAGGAATGACAGATGAACGTGGGGGAAGGGAAAACACATGGCCCCTCTCAGAGTGGGCTTGCGTGACTTCTAGTAGAGCAGAGCTCACTGCACATGAGCTTGGGAAAGAAATACACTCAGTGTCAAGGGTTGCATCTTCCCGACTATGTCTGTTTCCCATCTACCTTTTTTCCTATCTTTTTTTTTTTTTTTGATAAAAGGAGAGAATCCTGTTCCAAAAGAAAGAAAAAGAAAAGAAAAAATTAGAAGTGGGGGTGAGAGAAAACTGGACTACAAAAGAGCAGCACAGAGCGATTTTCAGGGTCTGAGAACTGTTCTGTGTCCTAACTCTGGTGATGGCTATGGGACTCCATGCATTTATCAAAACTCACAGAATGCTGTGCCAAAAAAGGGACATCTACTATTTATAAAGTAGTAAGTAATCTATGAAAAGTTTTGGACACATCACTAACTCTTGTAGCTCCCTCTATGAAAGGCAAAATAACATAAATTGAAAGGATCAGAAAACATTTATTTAAACTGACTGAACTGGCCATCCAATATGGCAGCCCCTAGTCACACGTGGCTATAGAGCACTTGAAATGGACAATCGAATTGAGATGTGCTATAAGTATAAAGTATATACCGTATCTCAAAGATTTCATACATAAAAGAAGCTAAGTAGCTCATAAATAATTACTACATATTGATTACATGTTGAAGTGATAATATAGATTATTAAATAAAATGTACTATTAAAATTAATTTCATCAGTTTATTTTTACTTTTTAAAATAGAGCTACTAGAAAATTTAAAATTGCACTCAACACACATTTGCTTTTTTAAGTTTTTTATATTAAATGCTTTGTTTATTATTTTTGAGAAAGAGAGAGAGACAGACAGACAGAGAGAGACAGAGCATGAGCAGAGGAGGGACACAGAGAGAGGGAGACACAGAATCCAAAACAGGCTCCAGTCTCTGAGCTGTCAGCATAGAGCCCGACATTGGGCTCAGGCTCACAAACTGCGGGATCGTGACCTGAGCCAAAGTCAGATGCTTAACCGACTGAGCCTTCCCAGGCACCCCTCATAACACATGTTTCTATTGACCAATGCTGGCTGACACTGTGTACAAAGTATAGGAGGTATATCATGGATCTAGAAATTTATTTGAAAACTCCCTCCTTGATTTCATATTCAATACTCAAAGTTTTGTCCTTAGCCACCAGCTATTTCTTCTCTGTTTCATTTCTTGTTGGAACCGAGCCTTAAAGCATAATCTTTATTTAAATGACTCCGAAATTGATATCTCCAATCCAGCATCTGTCTAAACCAGCAGATCCCGAGCCAGGGCTAATATCATCCCCAGGGGACAACATTTGGCAATGTCTTGGATGCGTTTTCAGTTTTTACAACTTGGGAGAGTTGAGGATACTGTGGGCAGCTAGTGGGTAGGGGCCAGATATGGTGCTAAATATCCTAGAGTACAACAGGACAGCCCCCCAACTTACAGCCCAAAATATTAATAAAGCTGAAGTTTTTAAACACTGATAAACATTTGTTAATCTGCTTATTGAATTGAGACAGATAATCTACCATTTATAAATTCACTGTTAATCATATTATATAACTAAGTAATATATGTATATAACATGCATAGTAGTATATCTAGTAGCATATAATATATATGGTATTATATATATAATGTATGTACTATATGTATAATGTGTATATATTATATATATAATATAATGGTACATAATATAGTAGTATAGTGTATATACTATATATAATATATAATATTGTATGTTACGATATAGTATGTAACTACTAAGTAATCTCTACACCCAGTGTGGGGCTTGAACACACAACCCTGAGATTAACAGTCATGTGCTCTACCAACTGAGCCAGCCAGGCACCCCAATATGCTAAATATTTTGAGGAGGATAAAGTCCCTTATCTACAAAAGTCTGACATTATGGTCCCATATCTACAAAGATAAAATAGATATATATCCTGCATTCACTATATTTATGGAGATAAAACATATATTTGAAACAGAATAATCAAAAATGCCATAATAAGATAATGTAAGAAGAGACAGTGAAAAGTAATATGTAGGGGCGCCTGGGTGGCTTAGTCAGTTAAGCGTCCGACTTTCGCTTAGGTCATGATCTCGCGCTTCGTGGGTTCGAGCCCCGCGTCGGGCTCTGTGCTGACTGCCAGTTCGGAGCCTGGAGCCTGTTTCAGTCTGTGACTCCCTCTCTCTCTGACCCTCCCCTGCTCACGCTGTCTCTCTCTCTCTCTCCTAGAAATAAATAAAAAAATATTAAAAAAAAAGGAAAAAAAAAGAAAAGTAATATGTAAAAGTATGGATGATTTCTAACCTATTTCTTTTTTTCTAAAAGCTGACATGATATTTCTGCTAGGATATCAAACACAGCTAAAACTTACCTCATCAGCTTTCCCTATAACAAACTATTTTCTAAGTATATCATTATTATTTTAACCACCTAAGTTAGAAAATTGGAAGACACTTTCAACCATCCCTGCTCCTTGTCCATCTCTGGTCAAGATTTTTAAAAAATTTCTCTAATTTAGTCAACGTAAATAATTTCACTTCCTTTTCTTCTTTTCCAATTGTGGGTAAACAATTTTAGGGAGCCTTAAAAAGTATAAATATAAAATAGGGTCCCACTATATATATAATCTGGTGGAGGAGGTGTGTGATCTGTTGAAATGCCAAAAAATAAAAAATAAGAAAAAAAAGGTTACCACGCAGGTAGAACTTAAGTGGCAAATAAATAGTAGAAATAAAAGCTTAGAAATTCTGAGGAAAATAAGATAAATATAAAAATGCAGAACCTGTGAGCAATTTGCTTGTTATTCTATTCTATCCTCATAACTGTTACTGAAATAGTTTCCTCCGCCTTCTGTTCCAAGCCCCTAGATGTCATTTTTGCTTTAATTTCCTGAAACATTTCTTTTATCATGATATTTCTCCTGCTCCAAAGTCTATAATGACTTCTTTTTCCCTAAGATATTCAATACCATCCCCCAACCTTTAAAGGCATTCTACAATGTGACCCAACTCCGCCTTTATTTCTCATCATCCCTCGACACGCTAGTGCCACAGCGGCCAGGTGGGCCCATTAACATGTCCCTGCCTCCATGTTTTTGTGGGGCTGTCCTCCTCTGTTCCTTTGCTGATACCAATGCAAGCCATCTCTCCAGGCCCATCCAATGTCCTTGATGCTTTCCTTGTCACGCTAAACACTGTTTCCCTTCTTTGAATTAATTTGCTCTCATAATAGACACTACCCAACACTGAATATTCTTATTCTCTGGAAGTTGCATCCATAATCAACACCATCCAACGCTAAACGTTCTCATTCTGTGGGAAAAGAGAAGCCATGTTGCAGTCTTATTTATTTATTTATTTATTATTTATTTATTTATTTATTATTTATTTATTATTTATTTCTGAGAGAGAGAGACAGAATGAGCAGGGGAGGGTCAGAGAGAGAGGGAGACACAGAATCTGAAGCAGGCTCCAGGCTCTGAGCTGTCAGCACAGAGCCCAACACGGGGCTCAAACCCACGAACCGTGAGATCATGACCTGAGCTGAAGTCGGACGCTCAACCGACTGAGCCACCCAGGTGCCCCTGCAGTCTCCTTTCAATACCTGAATTCAACTAAAACGGTCGCTAGGAGATATTCCGTGCCTGTGTGCTGCCCAAAGAATCATTGATATTGTGCCTTTGGAGAAATATTACTATGATTCTTCAATGAAAGAAAAAAAAAAGGTATGTAACTGACCTCTGTAAGCAAGCAGATCAAATATTCCTTCCCCATGAATGTCACACTTCAATGTAATTAACTTGACAACAACACACATATTCTACTTTTCACACTTTGCCAGAACTCCTTTTGAAGAGTTTCTTGGAGAGCCTGTGGCACATTCTTTTAATATATTCAAAGGTTATAAATCTTAATTCTGTGAAGGTGATCTTGACTTTCTAAACCAGTGTTTAGAACCATGTCAGGGGATTCAGATGGGGGTAGCCGGGTGGCCTCATACGTGGTCTAAAAAATAAGAGGTCGGAGTAGAAGCAAGAGACTCAACTTTCCTAGAGACGTAAACTGTTTCTGAAAGTAGTTTTAAATAAATGCTGGCGTGCTGTCAGAGGAAAGAGTCCCATCCTGCACAGGTGAGCCTCACCTATATCATTGTCTAAACCAAGATGTCTGTGGGAATCTGTCCGTCCTGCGGGCTGCTTTGTGCTTCATTCCAACTTTCCTTTACCAATAAAGCACACTTTCAGGCAAGAAAAACGTGTGATTTACACCACCCAGGAAAGACCTGCTAATTCCAGGGTGGCTACGATAATTGACTGTATGGGAAGGAGTTGAGTGCTAGGTGCAGTCCTGTTCAGGTTTTTATTGGTAACTTTTAGGATGCAGCGACCGCTCTGCAAAGAGAAAAGATGGTAAAAGATGGTCTTCAAGACTTTAGAGGTGGAAGTTCTGTTGCAGAAGTGAAGGAATAAGACTCTGTGTGTGTGTGTGTGTGTGTGTGTGTGTGGTGTTGACTAGTAGAACAAGAGGACTCAGGGGCTCCTGGGTGGCTTAGTCGGTTAAGCGTCTGACTTAGGTCATGATCTTGCGGTTCGTGGGTTCGAGCCCCGTGTCGGGCTCTGTGCTGACTGCCAGCTCAGAGCCTGGAGCCTGTTTCAGTCTGTGACTCCCTCTCTCTCTGACCCTCCCCTGCTCACGCTGTCTCTCTCTCTCCTAGAAATAAATAAAACATTAAAAAAAAAAAAAAAGAACAAGAGGACTCAGAGGTGGGCTTCCCAGATAAGTTGCACATGATGTCAAGTATGAACATTCAGACTTTGAGTCCTGCGCATATTCAGTCCCCATTTGTCAAGCTCCCCACACAGTGGGCTGCTTTGGCGTGTAATAATAAATCGGATTTTACATACTACTGGGCATCCAGTTCTTTTTGAGCATTGCCCAAACTCGTGCTCTGGTACATGGGTCTCCAGCAGAGGCGAATGGGTGCTTTTGTGGTGTAGACATTCTTACCACACGTTACTTCTTTTGATCCTCACCGCGACTTTCTAAGGCAAATAGGGGAAGTCGTCTTGGCAGCTTTTCAGGATTTTGATCAAGGTCAGGCATGTAGTGAATTTCTGAATGAGATGAAGGATATAAGGGGCCGCGCCAGGCCCCCAAGCCTTATAGAAGATCCCAAATCCAAATGTGTGAGGCTTCCTAAAAAATCTGCTGATGTACTCTTATCAGGGTTATATTTTTCTGCTGAGTCATTTTCCAGATGATGACCTTCTGCTTTGATGCCTGGCCAGGATTCAAAAGTTCTTTGTTTTTTTTTTGTTTTTTTTAATATTTTTATTTATTTCTAGGAGAGAGAGAGAGACAGCATGAGCAGGGGAGGGTCAGAGAGAGAGGGAGTCACAGACTGAAACAGGCTCCAGGCTCTGAGCTGGCAGTCAGCACAGAGCCCGACGCGGGGCTCGAACCCACGAACCGCGAGATCATGACCTAAGCGAAAGTCGGACGCTTAACCGACTAAGCCACCCAGGCGCCCCACAAAAGTTCTTTGAATTAGGGGCTCCTTTCATCCTGTTGGACATTATTGCCGAGTGATCCTTCCTTGTTTCCTAAGCTCTAAATGAGAGAGAACAATGCAGTCACATTTGGATATTCTGTAGCTTTTCTCTGCTTAGTCATGCCACTAAGCACCTTTTATTTGTGTGAGAGGCAACATATAAGCTATTTGCTGAGTGCATTAAAATAGGCTTATTTCCCTCTCCTCAATTTATAAAGCATTTTCACATGTAACATCTAATTTTATTTTGCCTTGGCAAAGGAGACAGCACTGAGGCCAAACATTTCCACAGCAGTGGTTAATCAAGGTTACTTCTTTTAAATCATGATTACTTATCTTTGCACTAAAGGACAGGCAGGAAAGAGAAATGTCTTTAATAACTTACTGATAGGTCAGGCAAGGTAGTGTGAGCATGCTGTCCTAAACCAGGCCTTCTCAAGCTGCTTCAGGCCACCCAAGGGTGCTTGCTAGATATTCTAGGCTCCCGTCCAAAAGCTACTAATCTCAGTCTCTGAAGGCCTGGAAATCTGCATTATTTTTAAAAGCTGTCCTGTGAATCTTTTATATAATATTTTTTTAATTGTGATTGCCCAGCCAGAGGTGTTAAGATGCAGGTCTCCATACAAAACAATGCCTTACTGTCCAGGTGCCGATTTCCACGATCTCTAATATTTACCTCACTGAGACCCACAGGCTGGACATGGGTCGGGCCAGACCTCCTGAAAGAGTTAATTAAAACAAAAGAATTGATTCTTGGGCTACTTGGAGGGCAACTCTCTTCCTGAAGCTGCCGTGGTCTCTGATCAGTTCACTTATAGCCTGAGAACTAACAGTGGCAATGATTTGGGGTTATTTTTAATTGGAATTTTTTCACTCATTATCCAAAATTAACACAACTAGATTGCTTCAGAAAATGGAAGCGTTTAGACATTGAGGGGAAAAGTGACATCTTTAATCACTGGGGCATTGATACACACTCCATTTTTGCATTAGGCTTCATCAGGGAAATAAAATGAAACACATTTAGCTTCGTGACACTAGGCAAGTATGTGTGGCCAAGTTCGGTGGCCAAGCTAAGCCAGCAGGTGAAGTGGGTGGAGGGCAAAACAAGATGTTCTCAAATAGGGCATTCTCGTAGGCAAAGAGAGATTTTTGACTTCTGAGAAACATAAATAGCCTGACCCATTTGGTTGACTCTGACAGCAACAAAATGGCCGTTGTCTAGGATGGAGCAATGGGACTGGTTCTGTCTGTCTAAGACTTGAGTGATCCAAAGGCAGAGAAAGGCATGCATACCAGCCTGCTTGATCTTCACTGGAAATCAACACCAGGGATTCTCAACCTCGGGCCTCCTGACATTTGGGGCAGGACCATTATTTGCTAAGAGGAGCTGTTCTGGACATGATGGTTAGCATCATCTCTGGCCTCCACCCACACATGGCTGCAGCTAGATCCCCAGAGGCCATCACCAAAATTGTCTCCAGACACCCACACACACGTATCCTGAGGAGCAAAATCACTGGCAGTTGAGAGCCATTGACCGGTACATACTAGTTTCTTTAATTTTATCTTCTGCAACCATAAAAATAAAATTACATTGAAGGAACTCCTTAAGATATGCTTAAAAAGTAACTCAAAATAAATGTATTTAAATATCTGAAATACACTCCAAAACTATATCAAGACCAAAGATGGTGGAGAAGGGTGAAACATCCCGATTTTGTATATAATGAAACAACCTCCATTATGAGATGATGCGGATTGATATCAGTGGCAAATGAAGACTCTAACTGTTAAGATTGAAAAGAAGATGAGTTTAGGCAACATAGCATTCCTGCTACTGAAGTCATAGGACAAGCTTTGGTATGCAACATACACTGTGATATCATTAGGCCAACGGGAAGAGCAGTGAGAAGAATGCGTATTCTTCCCATTTTCAGCCATAAGAGACTCTTAAATACAGAGAACAAAATGAGAGTTGCAGGGGGGCGGGGGTGGGGCTGGGTTAAATGGGTGATACGCATTAAGGAGGACACTTTTCAGGATGAGCACTGGGTGTTATATGTAAGTGATGAGTCACTGAGTTCTACTCCTGAAGCCAAGACTACACCTTATGTTAACTAATGTGAATTTAAATAAAATTTTAAAAATTATTTAAAAATTTTAAAAATTAAAGAAAAGAAATTATTAATAAAAAAAAGTGTTCCCTTGTAATTCAAATGTAGGAATCTCAGAAAACATTTTCGGTCACCTTGAACTTAACCGCTGAGTACATCCATGTTTCAGTACCTCGGCCTATCTTCTTGTCCATTCTTACTCTAGTTCCCAGATCAGTGGAACAAGGGGACTTCACACAAGCCATGTCTCACTCCGTCTCAGTGACAGAGGTAAAGGAGCCTGTACATTGTCACGTCTCTAGGTCTCAAGTCCAGGTGGTGGCCAAGGAAAACACTTCAGGAGATTAAGATCTTTGTGGACTCCAGGACAAGGGACCCTGAGGAATGAAAATATATAGGTACCAAGGTCTCCCACAGTGAAACCTCTTGAGGCATATTCTTTGAAACATTTTTTTATTATTATGTGGGTAATAAATGCCCATTTTAGGACCTCCAAGGATTAAAAAAAAGTTAAAAGACAATTGAATTATCTTGCTTTTCTGTATAGCGTTACCATCCATGTGGTATACATTCTTTAGTTCTGCTAATTCTTAAGATTTTTTAAATGTTTTATTTATTTCTGAGAGAAACAGACAGACAGACAGCATGCGCAGAGGAGGGTCAGAGAGAGAGGGAGATACAGAATCTGAAGCAGCTCAAGGCTCTGAGCTGTCAGCACAGAGCCCAAGGGGGAGCTTGAACCCAGGAACCATGAGATCGTGACCTGAGCCGAAGTCGGACACTTAACCGACTGAGCCACCCAGGCGCCCATAGTTTTGCTAATTTTTAACTTTTATATAAATGGAATCAACTGAATATAATTTTTTTACAATTTGGTGTTTTCAATCCACATTAAGTTTTAAGATTCATCTACATTGATGCTTGTAACTGTAATTTGTTTGCACTGTTGTTTAATATTCTGCTATAAGAATATATCGTCTTTTTCCATTCTACTGATGATTTTAGTTGGTTGTTTTGTGTTCCCTATTACAGGAAAGGCATCTATGACTGTTTTTTTTTTNTGTAGCTGCCGGAGAACATAGAGGATCATAAGCTGGGACAGAGACAATGGACCAATTTCCATCCCTCTCAACTTTGTCAACCTGCTCTTAATTCTTTTTTTTTTTTTAATTTTTTTTTAATGTTTTTATTTATTTATAGAAGAGAGAGAGAGAGAGAGAGAGACAGCGTGAGCATGGGAGGGTCTGAGAGAGAGGGAGTCACAGACTCTGAGACTCTGAAACAGGCTCCAGGCTCTGAGCTGGCAGTCAGCACAGAGCCCGACGCGGGGCTCGAACCCACGAACCGCGAGATCATAACCTAAGTGAAAGTCGGACGCCTAACCGACTAAGCCACCCGGGCGCCCCCATCTATGACTGTTTTTATGTGTCCCTTGTTGAAAGTGTTCATGAGTTGTTTCTACCTCTCACATGTGAGGGTGAAAATCCTGGATTTGGGGGATGTAGATTTCCAAATGTCTACATGATGCCAGACTGTTTTCCAGATTATTTGCACCATTAAGCTCTTGTCCACTCTCTATCCTCACCAGAGCTTAGACTTGATGAATATTTTTATTTACCAATCTGATAATGAAAAAGTAGCTCATTGTAGTTTTTAATTTACATTTCCATAATTATTTAGAAGCTTTAAATCTTTACATATTTTAATTGGATATTTATATTTGTCCTTTGGTCGCTTTTTGGCCTTTTTATGTTTCATTTTTGTGTTTTTCTTATTGATTCACGTGTGGGGTTTTTTGGTATATTCTACGTACAGATTCTTTCTCCAGTTTTATGAATGTTTGTGTGTATGTGTATATACGCCAGGTAGTAATTTGTCTTTTTATTGTGTAGATTTTTTGATAAACAATTTTCATAATTTGATAATAATAATTTGATAAATAGTTTTTAAATATAATCTAATCAATTGTGACCATATTCTCTTTATAGTTTAAGCTTTTATTACCAGTTTTAAGATATCCTACTCTCTCCAGAGGTGTTAAACTACTATACTTATATTTTCCTCTAGAAGTTTTAAAGTTTTACCTATTATTGGGAGGTCCTTAAACCACCTCAAACTGATTTCAATGAATGGTATAAAATAAGCAACCAATTCAATTTTTTCCATAAGGATACCCAGTTGGCCACTGTGATTTATTGAAATGTTCATTTTTTTCCCCTACACTGTTCAATCTTTAAATCTACGGCTGTACCTCAGTCAGATTACAAAAGCCATCCCATTTGGATGAACCAATTAGCACCCATACTTTCCTCTAAGCATTCCTCTTAGAAAAAGGTGCCCTTTCCTCCCAGATGGAGCTTTGACAGACACATGGCCTGTTCTACTTGGTGGTCATCCAGCATCACCAATTTCCTTTCCCAGTATTTTTCTTTACTGTTTTCACCCATGGCTTTTTCTATGTATTCTAGGATTATTTTGATAAATTGCAAAGAAAACACTTAGATTTTAGCATGAGATTTTGGTAAAAGTCTTCAAATCTTTACAAAATTAAGTCTTCCCATCCAAAAATAGAGTAAGTTTCTCCATTTATTTCAGTCATACTATCATAAGTACATGGAGGTCTTATGTATTTCTGATGTAACATTATTTCTACATATGTTAGGGGCTTTTTTGATATTATAAAGGGTCTTTTTGTTATATGTTAAACTATTTGTGACTTGACAGATGTAAAAAATAAACACATGTTTATACATATGCTTAATATCCATTCATTTTACTGTCTCACCATGATTTATTTTGGATGATTTGTATATCCTGCAAGTAATTGCAATTTTTTCTTCTCTTTCAATGATTATTTAAGTGCCATGAATTAATGTTTTGCCATATCTTCCAGAACACTGTTAATTAATCATGATACCAGTGTGCTCATTACTCACAGACCTGGTTTTAGTAGTCATAGGTCTAGTTTGTACTGTGACATATGCCTGTTGTTTTGAGGTGAATATTCTTTATATTTCTGAGAAATTTCCTTCCATTTCTCTTTTTTGTATTTTATTTATTTATTTAGTAATCTCTACACCTAACATGGGGCTTGAACTCATGACCCTGAGATCAAGAGTCACACACTCTACTGACTGAGCCATCCAGGCAACCCCTCTTTTGTATTTTTTAAGAAAGAATTGTTGTTGAACTTACTGGATGCCTTTTCGGTATTTACTATTTTTTATCTGACATTAATGCAATGGGCTATATTGTTAGCTTTTGTCATCTTAAACTATGATGATGTTTTTGGTTGTAGTGAATTACTAGTCTACTACATTCTCAGTTTTCATTTTCTAGCTTTTGTGGGACTTTTGTAGGAGCTTTTGAGTGACAGTTAATGTAAGCCAATAGTTACATTTGTGTGTGTGTGTGTGAGAGAGAGAGAGAGAGAGAGAGACAGAGAGAGGAGGCAGTGAAGGATGGAGAATGAGGCAGATGTGCCGAGTCTTTAATAGATTATTCTGGCTTCATAAAATGAATTAGGTAGTATTCTATATTTTCTTATCTTTAAGAGAAGTCTATGGAAAAATAGGAATTGTATCAGTAAGGATTTGAAAGAATTTACCTAAAAATATCTGGGCCCCAAAACTGTGTTGGGAGATAATGCTTGGATAAATTTTTAAGAGCTTTGGGACAATTGAATGTTTAGGACTTCTCCACATTGTGATAAAAGTGTTTTGAGATTACAAAGACCTAAGAATGAATTTCATAAAGCAAAAAAAAAGGAACAACGTAGCCCTGTCCATGTGCTTTGCCTTTCCTGAGGTGTGTTTCCAGCTTGGATGACAGACATCCTCTCCTCCCCTTGGTGCAGCCTGGGTGCAGACCCAGAGGCTCAGTTGGGAGGGAAGTGATGGATGGGAACCCAGCTACCAGTATTCAAACAAAGCCTCCTTTGCCCAATGACTGAGATGGTGTCTCTGGGAGATCCCAAATTAAATTACGTGGTGGTGAAGAGGTGGGCCTCACCTGTGCAGCCTCGAACAATGAGGATGGACTTGATGTGGGCATGGTCCTGCTCGCCTGGGCCAGGACATCATTGATAATGCAGAGTCCAGTTGCTGCCCTTGCCAGAAATCCAGTCTTTATTCCCTTCCTCTGCCTTCCTAAGCATCTATCCTTCAGAGTCACCTGACAGTTTAGATTCCTGAAGCCTTCCCTGCACCACACTCAGCTAACTTTTCTAATTCTGTTAGCTTTTCCCTTAGACCTTACACTTCCCAATTCCCAAAGTTAGGCTTTGAATCTGTACTTGTGTGCCATGTAGCACTCTCTGTTTCCTCTGTTGTGCTCTTCAAGTCAGCTCATTTCTCTGTGTCCCTCTCTAGATAGAAAGCCCCATGGTGGAAGGAACATGTCTGCAGTGATTTCTTTTAATGTCCTCAGTGCCTGGCAGAGTACATAGCTCAAGGTAGGAATTCAATGAGCATTTGTTGAATGAATGGATGGATGGATGGATGGATGGATGGATGGATGGATGAATGAATGAGGTTCTTCTCTAGTTAGGAGCAGACTGAGCTTCAAATCCTTTGGAAACACCAGCAGGTGGCATCTCAGAACCCAGAGGAGAAAACAACAGATTTCCATGTGATCAGTGTCACATGCAAACTTCTCTCAATCAAATCTCCTTCCCATCTGGGACTAATCAGCCCAAAGAGAAGTCTTCTGTTTTCTTAACTGGAAAACTGTTAAAATTGTTTGCTGTCATGAGTAGGCTAAATCAGATCTTGCTCTGGTGTGCCACAGATGTGTTACAAGTGTGACATCAGTCCCTTCGGTTCAGAGTGAGTCAGCCCAGGATAGCTGGACTCTGGCCCAGACTGCTGGCCCTGAGCAGCCTTATCACTTACCCAGTGTGTCGCCCAAATGTTGGTGTGAGACATCAATGGTGGTTTGCACAGGCTTGCAAGAGCTGATGGCCACTGTGTTGGAGGACTGGCCTGTATTATTATTTTTTTTAGCCGTTATTAATTCTTAGTGAGATGTGCCCTTAGGTGTGAGGTTAAAGGAATCACCATCTTTTCAGGCTCTGCAGAACATAGCAGCAGTCCTGTCCCCCTGGAGCCCTGAGATTTCTCCAGCTTGTAAAAAAGAGGAAAAAGGGAGTGCATGTTAGGCATAGTAGTGAAAGTAACCGTTGGAGTGATAGTAACAGTACTAAGTAGCAGTGGTGCAGGTAAAAGTATAACAGTAGTAATCATATTTTCAAGGCAAAAAGTTGGATGGACTCAAATGTCAAATCTGGTATTTTTCATATGTGGGCCCCCGGGGGTTGCGGGGAGGGTGGGGGGTGATAGCTGGAAGCAATCAGCTGCAAAGAAGGAATTTCCTTCAAATCTTGTGCTTTATCTTTAAAACCCATGCAGATTTACTTGCTACTTCATAAGATGTCAATGTCATCTCTTCCTCCTCCCCTCCTCCCAAAAATATAAACCATGAGTTATAAATATGCTCCCGGAACATGGGCCAAGTTCATCCTACAGGTTGATGGGACTTCGGGAGCCCTCTACCCCACCCCCTCACTTCCAAGCACCCTGGGGAAGGGGGCAGTTTGTTTACTGATCTCGACAAGATGAAATAAAACACAAACCACAGAAGTTCCATGTTAATAGGGAAAACAGTGGATGGGACCAAAACCCCCCCCAAAGAAAAATCCCCCCCAAAACCCTACCCAACCAACAAACAAAAGACCAAATTGAAACAGTTCACATTTTTAAGGGAAAAAGAGGAGGGGTTTTCTCTAAGCTGGGATGACAGAATTCGAGGGTTGCAGCTGGACCTCCCAGGATCTCCCCACCAGTCCAGGACGGCTGGGATTCTTGTTCTAACAGCACTGCAGTCTGTCAGTGAGGGTCCATCGCTGTTTATCATACTCACATTCAATTACGCTTGGCATGTGCTCTCAGTCTGGAAACTCTGCCAGAGACCGTCTCCAACTGCAACTTGGCTGCCTCTGATGAGGTTTGATCAGTGTTTGATCGGCATTTTATCATCAGTTCAGGGGTGAACATCATTTGGGCCTCCTCAAATACTGTGTGGTATGGTGTTTTCATGAGACCAGAATTGCCCCCCAGCGCCATGTTGGGAGGGGGAGCTCCGGGAAAGACATTGATATATTTTTGGCACCAGACTCAACTTTCTTAAAAGCTTGGAATATAATAATCAGGCCGAACCCGAACTTTCTGGTGGCTGCCCTGATTCTGTGTTGACGAAGCTTTCCTAATGCCTTCCTGCCAGTGTATGAAAGGCACCGTCCAGAGCCTGGGAGAAGATGCTCAGTGCATCCCCATTTATTGTTTTGTTTTGGTTTTGTTTTATTGCTTAAAAAAAAAATTGTTTCTAGAGAACTCTCTTTATTTGGACAAATAGCTCAGACTGTCATCCATAAAATGAGAGAATGGGATCATATAATCTCTAGGGTGCCTTCCTGTTTTCATGTTTTTGGATTTTGAAATTTTCTGTCAAACTGTCTGAGAGGCAGAGATGCTTCCTGGCCCCCTGTGGGGAAAGAGGTCCTTAAAATATTTTACGACCTGAAGATTCCAATGAACTGGAAGAATGTCATAAATCAATATCCAAACTAGACTGGACTGAAATGTCCACCCCTTCATACCATTAAAGAACCGAGTTAAAACTCCTAAAGATTGATGCAGGCTGAAAGAAAATGCCTGAAGCAAATAATGAAGGGCAACAAAACAAAACAAAACAAAACATGAGGCAGGAGGAAACTTTTGGAGGCGAAGGCTGTGTTTGTGGCATTGACTGTGATGCTTAACCTCCAAACACCTCAAGTTGAAAACCTTAAATAGCTACAGCTTTTTGTGTGTTGATCATACCTCAAGAAACCCATTTTTACAAAACGAAAAAGGTAAGTGGTCCCATCAGCTCATTGGGGCAGGACCCCGGGGACTTTCCCTGGAGAGTTTATCAATGTTTCTCGTGGCCTCTGACGGGATTAGATGAGCCTGTCTAGTCTGTAGTGTTCCTTTCTCTGCGACACAAACGAGGCCTCTTGGACACACAAGGCTAACTCTTTGCTACATTTCACCAGTGGTCACATTGGAAAAACTCCGAGGCTTGATTAGAAAACACAAGTCTGAGCCTCTGACAGTAACTTGGAGGAGGGGAGAAGCCAGGTAAGTTCTGGAGACTCTGGCGGTGGGGCCCTGGCAAGCTTGGGGCTGCAGAGTAGGGGGGCCAGCTGTCTCCCAGTAATTATGCTTGATGAGAAATGCACGGTCCCCCCGGGGAGGAGATGACCCCAGAGCCCATTCCTGTGCACCAAGAGCGACCAGTAAGCAACAAAGGCTTGTATTCAGAAGGTGAGAGCTGAAAGGAACTCAGAGTTTACCTCAGCCAACCCCTCATTCCGAAAATGAAGCGCACCAAGACCCAACACGACCGGGTACTTGGTACAGCTCGCAGGCTAATTAATGGCTAATTAATGGCACCGCTAGGTGTGGGGAGTTGGCATTCTGCAGGCAGAAAGGCCCTAATTCAAACCCTGGCGGGAGCCCTCCGCAGTTAGTTTCCCTCAGTAATGTGCCCAGCCCCCCCAGCCTCGGGTTCCTCAACTGCAACGGCACAGGAGGGAGCCCCCGGCTTGTTTTCGGGGGTCCGGGTCCCGCAGGCGACGTTCGCGGCCGTCGCTCGGGGCGCCTGCTACGCGGGGGGCGGAGGGGGTGGGCTCGCCGTTTCCTCGCGCCCCTGTTCTCTTATCACCGGTCTTCGCCGACGCGCCATGAAGCCCGCGATTTCCTTTCCTCAGACGTGCTCTGGCTGCAGCCCGGTGTTGCATAAGCGGCTGGATCCGGACGCGGTCCCCCGGGAGCCGGCGCGAGGTGACCAGACCCGCCGGCGCGGGGCGCGCGTTCCGTCCAGCAGAGGGCGGCAGAGCTCGCCCGGCGCGCCTCCCGCGGCCCCGCGGGCGAACAGCGAGCCATTGTGTTCCCCTTCGAGAAAGGCCTCGGGGGCGGCCCCTGCCGCGGGCTCCCTTCAGTGGAAGCGTTTTTCCGGTCGTTTCAGGCAGGACACAGTGCTAGGGCAACTGATATGTGCGCGAGTTGGGTTCGATTTTGTGTGGTGGGGTGGTCATGACATTTATTAGACGCCTACCCATGCGTTTCAGGCATCATGCTGGGCCCCCAAGGTTCAATGCCACTGGCACCGCCGATTTAGAGATGACGACTGTGCTCTTCAGATAAGCTGAGTAACGGGCAACAGACAAAGGTTCTTTCTAAAGAAAGGGAAGGAGGAGGAGCTACTTTATTTTACTGTGTCTGCCCAACACAGGAGACATTTATTAAATGTTCATGCAAGTGCGGAACTTTTAGGCAGGCAGGGAAGCAGCAAACAGTAAAGAACACAGCAAGTTCTTTTTCTTGACTTTGAAGATGATACACATTTTTGTTCCTCCTCTGAGCAACTGATTTGGGAGAAGGTGAGGCTTGTTAGCAACGGGGATCCTCAGCCCCTTTCCAGAGCCAGTGAATCCGAATCCCCCAGGTGAGTTTTGTGCACTTTCAAGTGTGAGAAGCAAGGGCCGTTCGGGAGGGGAGCCAGTAGCTGCCTTCAAATATCTGGAGGGCCGATATTGGAAAGAGAGGGGGTATTTGTTTTGCTTTGCTCTAAAAGGCAGGTTTGGGTGTAATTAATGTAAGCCGCAAGAGAAGGAGGTTTGCACGTCCTCAAAGAGCAGGGGATTTGGACTTGAACCTTATCCCAAACCTCACCAGCTCCCTGCTAGGGAC
Source organism: Hyaena hyaena (assembly GCF_003009895.1). Classification (NCBI taxonomy): domain Eukaryota; kingdom Metazoa; phylum Chordata; class Mammalia; order Carnivora; family Hyaenidae; genus Hyaena; species Hyaena hyaena. The sequence continues at coordinate 392,445 of NW_024081321.1, forward strand.
CCAGGTGGCGTAAGCCGGACACGTCCAGCTAAACTACTTCTCTCATGTCCTTATCTATAAAAAGGGGCAGACTGCTATCTAAACAACTACCACTGGTTGTTTCTTAATTCATTGAGATTAGGATTTTGAAAGTAAGCTGTGCTATTTATTTATTTATTGTTTTGAGAGGGGGTGGGTAGAAACAGAGAGGAAGGGAGAGAGAATCCCAAGCAGGCAGAGGCCAGGCTTGAACTCACCAACCGTGAGATTGTGACCGCAGTCAAAATCAAGAGTCAGGCACTTAACCAAGGAAGCCAGCAGGCACCCCGATGTGTGCTTTTTAAAAAATGGCACATCAGTTCTGACTACCCCAGCTGCAGTAGCCCGAGACCGAGTGCGTTCTCTTGTGAGGGGACCCTCTCATGAACTGGGGGGCAGGGTGAATGAACATGTGGACGTATTCGTGGAGCTTTCAAGAATTTGCCTATGGGGGGTGGTGGGAGCGGTGGGGCGCCTGGGTGGCTCAGTGGGTTAAGCCTCCGACTTCGCTCAGGTCATAATCCCAGCGGTTTGTGGGTTCAAACCCTGCGTCGGGCTCTAGGCTGACTGTGCAGAGCCTGCTTCAGATTCTAGGTCTCCCTCTCCCTCTCTGCCCCTCCCCCACTCATACTCTATCTCTCTCAAAGATAAAAAAAAAAAAACATCAAAGAAAGAAAGAAATTCATTATGGCCAGAGTATGTGGGTGCACCTGGGGACAGGGGTGATGAGAAGGTGGTGGAAGAGCCAAGGGCAAAATGGAGACTAGAACCCAGAAGATCCCTCCTCTCATGTCACTGCGCCCTGAGTACGGACGGTGCCGACCCTCCCCCCCGCGCCCCTCCTCAAACTCTTGCCTCATTAGAACTCCTGTTTGGTGGCGTCTGGTTCGTTAGGAGCCTAACAGCCCTTTGAGCTCAACTAGAACGGGAAGAAGCAGTCTGTGTACTGTTTCTTGCTGACACTGCGTCCACACAATTAGAAGCGAGTGGAAAGAAGGTGGAGAGGAGCCAGCCCATGACGTGGTTGTGACCACCGCAGCCCAAAGCTGCACTTGTCACTGCTGTGTCATTACCAGGGGAAGCAAGGAGACGCCTCTTGGGGAGGCGCGCACCAGGGCCTGGAAGCCCTGGGCCTGGGTGTGCTCCCCTTGCAGGGCAGCTGAAGGCGGGGGGGGGGGGGGGGGGGGGGGGGGGGGGGGGGGGGGGACAGGGTCGCCCTCCGTCTGGGCTCCTGGAGTGATCGAGTGACAGGGTGACCAAAGAGCAGGAAGCTCGGCCCGCAGCTTGCTGGCCCGCAGCTTGTTGTCATCCATGCGAGCCCTCCAGGCGCCGGAAAAGAGACAGGACTTCCGCCACCTTGGACTATGATGGGCCTAATTTAGGCCTTGGATCCGACTTGAATGGCATGTCTCCAGCACTGAGACAGCTGAGGACAGGGCTTCACTCAGGGACTCCCGGTCTGTGTGCCTGGGAGAAGGCTCGTTCGCCTGACATACTCTCCCAGGCATGCGCGCATCAGGCCGAACCTCACAGCGACTCCGCGTCTGAACCCTGGCTTTTAAGTCACCTAGTACTTGGTCTCCGGGGACGGGGACGGAGGGCTGGGCTGGCGGGGGAGCAGGGAAGCAGAGCGTGGGCCCGTGAGGGAGGCCGTGGGTGCTCTGGCCCCACCTTTGGTTATAGTCCTGGTCGAGGCCACGTGGTCATCTGTGTTGAGGCCTGTGTTTCCCATTCAGACAGTCTTTTTCCTAAATCAGAGCAAGCCTTTCGCCCTCCGTCTTCCCTCTACACCCCTTCCCAGCCCTCCCCTCTCCTCCAGCCCCTCTGCGTTGAGTCTTTGCAACGTCTAGGAATTCCTCCAGGAACAGGCCACCTCCAGTCCTTTCGGGGGAGGCCGGAATTCAGCACTGCCTGCCTGTCACCATTTCTTGCCCTAAATAAATACATTCAAATGTATTTTTCTCCTTTCCATTGACTTGCTACCTGAAAAACAGATGTCCGTACTCTTTTCACTTTGTTGACACTTTCATGGGGTGTTTAAATTTTTTCCTCTCTCGCAGATTTTCTCATTCTTTTTTTTTTTTTTTTTTAAGCATGGTGCGATACAGGGTGTGGAATTTGGGATTAGGATGATCTGCATGTCAGTCCCAGCCTTGCCCCTGCCTAGCCAGCCAACCCAGAGGGCGCCACTCACCCTCTGGGAGCCTCAGTGTCCCCATCAGGGAGCAGGGTCCCAGCCAAACTCCCATGAGCTTACGTCATTCCATTTGCCTGCTCTACTGTTCTTCTCTTTTCTCTCCTCAAAACTGGCATTTGAGAAACTGTTGCTGTTAAAATGAGTACTTGCCTTTTAAAAATCTTCAAGTTGCTAAGCAGCATTCCCCCCCCACCCCCTCCCTTTTATGCAGCCCGGTTACCATAGTATCATCTGAGCCTGGTAACAAGAAGCAAAGAGCAATCATTTTTTGCTAAATAGGGTTGGGCACACAGATAAACACGCTGAAATGTTTCCTTACACCCCATCTGGAAAAAGTGAGGAAACTGCTTCATAGTAAACCACTCGGAGTCCTCAATCAGCTACTACCTGGGTTTCCCGTGCGCTTACAGCTCGTCTGCACACCTGTAAGTCCCTGGACGCCATAACCACCCCTGGCAGAGCGCTTCCTACAGAGGCTCTTGAAGGGGTGCTGCTGCTTCTCCCTTATTTGTAGCTATTTAGGGCTAAGTGCAGACTCAGATCCTTCTCAGATGGTTGCTAAATATAGAACATCGAGCGTGAATCAGTTTTGCGGCGAAAGGTACTAGTGTCGTAGCAGGTTTGAAGAAGATAAATAAACGTCATCAAAGTGACATCAAAGCGTGCTCTTAAAACACAGAAAAGATTCGCAAAGATAGGAAAATAAAGGAATGACTTGAAATTTAAACAGGTGCGTAAGAACTATTAATCCTGGACTCCTGCTCTTCAGACCAAAACTCACAAGGTCAGGCCCTTGATTACCAACAATACAAACTGAAACACAGCCAAAGGTGACTTTTCTTCCCCTTTGGCCCATGAAGTCCTGGATGGTCATGTTTCCACGGCTGGAATGCACAGTCACAGCCTGATTGGTTGTTTAAGACATTGCAATGTTTCCACAGTGGTTGATGTCACCCACCCCCCACCCCCCCAGCTCCCAGAGCGTCCTGCTTCCCAGTCGCCCACACTCCAGCTTGGGCACGATCTCTCAGGATCCAGCATCTAAGGAGTTAAGGCTGGCACGCCCGGGGTCTCCAGGAACCTGGCACTGATGCCAGCACCTATTCTGATTGCTCAGTGTCCACATGACGCTAGTTAACTATTTTGAATATCAGCTCTTAAAGCTGTCCTCACATACTTCAAATCTTTTTCTAAATAATGAAGTCGATGTTTTCTTGAGAAAGCAAAATATACTCTTGGAGAGTGAGCCATCAGGGAAATTGCCGCCCTCTAGGAAAAACGTGCCTACGCTCAGCCTTCTTTGGGAAGACATTGATTGCCTTTGAACTCGGTTCTCAGAGAGGGGTCGCTGGCTGGCTCAGTCAGTAGAACATTTGACTTGATCTCAGGGCCATGGGTTCAAGCCCCATGTTGGCTGTTGAGCCTGCTTTACAAAAATGAAATAAAAACATTTTTAAAGAGGAGCACATCAGTGGCTTAGTTGGTTAAGTGTCCGACCCTTGATTATGGCCCAGGCCATGATCTCAGGGTCATGAAATAGAGCCCTTCATCAGGCTCTGCGCTGAGCATGGACCCCGCTTGGGCTTCTCTCTCTGCTCCTCCTCTGCTCTCTCTTCCTCCCTCTCTCTCAAAATAAATAAACTTAAAAAAAGGTTTTTTTCATTAATGAGCTTGGGTCTCAGGATTGAGATGAACAGGCACCATTGCCTGCACTCTCACGCTTGACTGCACAATGACTGTGGCACACAATTGCCAAGCAGCTGGTGAAAACAGGGAGGGCCCCGCGTGGCCCCACAGCGCTGTGTGTGCTCACCGCCTCAAGCCGGTCCCTACGTCTTAAACACGTAGAGCTCAGCAAGACCTAGAGAAGGCATGCCAGGCAGAGGCGGGCGCTTCCCAGACTCATTCAAAGAAATCAACTTCTTCCTCAAAATGGAACAAAACTTCCTTCCATGAGGCTGCCAGAGCTTCTCTTATTCTGTGTGTGACGGCTTCTACTTTTCCTGTACCTTCCTGGAAGCCACTTCAGGGTTAATGGCATGTCTTGCCGAAGAGGCTTAGGACCCAGGAAGGGAGCAGAAGAGATTTTTCCATCTTTGCTTCAGTCAGGAGGGAGTCACAGACATCACAGATGGATGATGTCCATCTGGAGCCTCTCAGAAAGAGCTTCTATGGCGTCACTCACTTACTTAGCCCAGGGCTTGCTGACCCTTGGTCTAGGAAGGTTCTGTGTGATGCCTCAGGAATGTGTGGTTGGAGCCCATTTTTCTTTTGTTTGGACTTAGCAGAAGCAGAAGTTCGCTGTCAGAATGACTTGGATACTGCTCCTTCTGAGTCCCAACCTTCTTGGCTCCCCCAACTACTTCCTTTATGCGAAGTCTTTGGTCAAGTGGGAAAGGTTCCTTGTTCCTTGTCTGAGCAGTGTCTGCCATGTGGCCCTTTCCATATCAATTCTCAGACCCCTTGTTTACGGCTATGTCTCTGACTACGTAGCAGAGGTGCGTTTTCCAAGAAGAACTCCTTCCTCTTTCTGGGTTCTACAAACTTCCACATGTTCCTAACTTGACCATGGCCAGAGGCAATTGGTCAGAGTTTCACAGGGCTTTGGCAGTTTTGCTGGCTAAATGGTCTCTGGATTAAGTTCCAGTAGTATGTGGGCAAGTGTTTATAACCATCTGTCTTGAGGGGGGCGGGAAGAAAAGGCCCAGATTCGTGTGGCATTTGCCAGTTTCTATGCCGTAAACACTCCCACCATGGCCAGTTTTGAGCTGCTAATGTGAAGCCCCTGAATCCAGAGTTAGGGAAAGATGCGCCCCATCCTTTCCTACAAGCCGGCACCTACGGGATGGCTCTAGCACATCAAGGAATTAATCCCGCTTTCAGGGGAATGTGACCTTTGTTGTTTCTTCATGTCCCGTTCTGTGTCTTGTTTCTGTCTAACATCTAATTCCGTCCAACATACCGCTCCGCTAAGCTAGTGGTTTCCAAGCTCTTTTCCAGTTAAGTGTCTTTATGTTTGTATAAATAAATAAAGTACATAAAAGCAACACTAGCCTGAAGCCATTTGGGAAGGGTATTAGGCTCCATACTATCCTATAGCTATGAGGACCTCTCCTCTTAGTGTTTTTGATGATATGAAACAATCAGAATTATGTGGAAAATATTACATAGTTCTTGACATATGACTGTTTTCTTGAACTCTTTGGAATAGGTTGAAATGAGCAACGTTTTGAGTCCACTTGGAACCAGTTGTAAAACTCACCGCTTTTGGCTAGGAGGGGCTCTCAGGAGCCATATTAATCAACACACCGATAATGAGCTCAAGAGCTGTAGGACAGGCCACCAGAATGCTTAATTTAAGTGTTTGTCTGCAGCTCCGACTGTTCTCTGGCTTCAGCTGTCTACCCAAAACTTGGAGCTCTGAGTCATACCACTCTACTGGCTTGCGGGTTATCGGTCATGCTTTTTTCTCAGTCAGTACCTCCTCTGTCTCTTGCTTTCTCTCTCTCCAGGTTTCCTCACAATATTGTTTCATGTCATTTAGACAGCTTTAAAAGATTCTTTGATATATTTCCCTTCCAACGGAGTGCTTTTCCATTTTTATTAACCTGGTGTACAGTGTAAATCATAATTTCATGGAGATGTACCATTCGATCTTAATGGACTCATGATTCTAGCTGATGAGTTCTTTTTGTTTTGATGGGAGAAATTGGTTTGGAATCGCCTAAGATTTCAGGAATCAAGTTATTAATAAAGAAATATGAATTATAAATCAGGAAAGGAGACTATGAAGACAGAAGAGATAATAGCAAGAAGGTTCTGTTCTATCTGCAAACCCCACATATCTCTCTGACTATTCCTGCATTGTGTAGGATTGAAAGGTTCTTTTTTTAATGTTTATTTATTTTTGAGAGAGAGAGACAGAGTGTGAGCAGGGAAGGGACAGACAGAGACAGAGACAGAATCCAAAGCAGGCTCCGGGCTCTGAGCTGTCAGCACAGAGCCCAACGCAGGGCTTGAACTCAGAAACTGTGAGATCATGACCTGAGCTGAGGTCGGATGCTTAGCCAACTGAGCCACCCAGGTGCCCCTAAAAGTTTCTTCTAGCTCCACTTCCTTCTGGCCTTATTCTGAGATCTGAGATCAGTGGCGAGTTGTCAGTATGACACAGAAATGCCCTGGACTGTCTTCAGGCTAAGTGGTGGATGGAAGCAGTGATCCCACCCCTCCTCCCTCCCCCCTCCCCATGCTGCAGGGGGCATGAAAGTACAAAAGCTGAAGTCTTTGAACATAAAGCTGACACTGCAAGTACTGATAGTTGGATGGTAGACATCAAACTTGGTGAGGGAATAAGACTAGGGCACATCCAATGTCAAATGTGTAGGTTATTTTTACTTCCATCTGCATATAAGACCTATCTTGTTGATCCACAGGAATGGGGAAGACCAACCCAACCCCCATCCCCATCTTCAGTGAATTACTGGGCCTTTCATTTAGACATCATAATGTGCTTCCCAAAACACAATGACTCAAATCCAACTTCTAGTCTGTGTTCAAGTAGTATCTCAGTTAGTATTACCATTCACAAGGTTACCCAGATCATAAACCAGGAAGTCCTGTTTGGCCTCTTTTCCCTTCCCACTATCCACTGAGCTATCAACTTCCTTTTCAAAGGCTCAGATTTCTACCTTTTTCCTTCTAGTTCCAACATTACTGCCCTATTTCAGGCTATTCAAATTTTTTGCCTGCCCTGGAATAATTTCTTTTTTATTCATAACATCCTTTTGGTAACTATCAGTTGAATGTCTGGGTTGCTAGAGAGTCTTCTTCCTGACTTGCCTGCCCTCAGTCAACTATGCTTTCTGTCTCCCATTTATGCTCCATGCTCCAGTGAAAGTTCTAAATCAAAGTGTGTCCTGTGTCACACCTGGAGGTCATCGCATTGCACCTGCTGTGGTCCCCTGTGTGGTCCCACACACTCGTCAAGCCACCCCTCCATTCGGCTGCGACTACAGAGTCTACCAGACTTTGCTTCCTAGCATCAATCCCACCCAGACTCAGCCTTGCCAACTCACTTCAGGAAATCATTTCAGGATCACATCTCCCACCAGCAAGTGGGATGTTATTAATGTTTCTCATGTAGACCTTGTGCCGGATCACCTCTTTGTCCCTTCTGTGTTCCCCCGGAATCACATGGGCTATAAAATGTGGAAACTACATTTCCCAAAAGCTTTTCCAGAAGCTTCCTGCTTAGATTGTGCCAGAGAGAAAATATCAAGTGAGATTTGGAAGTAGAAGGGAAGTTGACATCAACGTTGTTCCTGTAGCAGCAGCAGGCAGCTTTGGAGGCTTTGACCATGGCTTCCAGGAGGCCCTCTGCGGTCACCTGTAGTGCCGTTGCAGGCATCTGAAATCACTGGCTAGAGCTTCCTGTAATTCCTGCATGTTCTTATTCCCTAAATTCTAAAAGCAGCATTCACTGACCTTTGTTACCCTTATGTCCCAAGGGCTTTTGCAAGCCCTTAACTCCCTGCATAAAATCTTTTTTTCTTCTGGAAATCTCTGGAGCAGTTTCTATTTTCCTGACCAGACCTTTACTAACATAGATCTGGTAGTCCATGATTTGGAAATGCATTTAAGCCAAGACACAGCTTCGAGCTCACTGAGATACAATCTTTCTGTTCCTTCTGTGGTTGCACAGATCTGTAGGATTCCACTCCTGCTTCAGAATCTTCTGCATTCTGTATTCTAAAGCTTCTGCAAAAATGCATCCATTACAGTGGATCCCAGCCCACTTGGCCTAGACCCTTGTACCTTTCCTAAACTTTGCTGGATAATCGTCTCAAGAAACTCAACCATAGCCTCTTATCTACTCTACCTCTTGAACTTGTGCTCCAACCTAGACAACCTCCCTGGAGCCACAGAGTTGCCATCGCCCACCTTTGATATTTCTGCCTGGGAACTTCTGCTCTCATTCTTTATTCACTTTTGGGTCCCAACCAATGTTGGTTAATCCAGCTCCCCAGGTGACAAATCATACAACCAAGATTGCTCCCATGGCCTGGGTCCCACCTCATCCCTGTTTTGTCCCAGCTTTCTTCCTTTCTCTCCTTGCCTAGTTTTGAAGACCCAGCATGCCCCTTAGTCACGATAATGGTATTAAGCTAATAATGTACCAAATGCTTAAAGTAAAGCATTTTTCTACCCCTCCCATTCCACTTCAAGTCCTTGTAACCAACTACAAGCTAGGGTATAACTCACAAATGCAGGAGAAGGAAGTCACGAGAATCATAATGAATAGACATTATATTATTTAACATAGAAGCGTAGACCAGTTAGTCTTGTCAGACCTACTTGTGACAGATCTTCATAGGGCTAAAGTCACCTGCCCTTTTCTCCCTACATATTACATTAGGGCAACTTGTTTTACCTTTTCCTCATATATACCCCTTGCTGTCCCAAAGAATGTCTTATTCCGTATTCAGGTAACAGAACATACACTTATATTCTGCTTTTGAATTAGCCCTCTGTAGTTTTTCTGTGCTGCTGAAAGAGTTCTTTCTTTTCTCTGGCACACTGTCTGCTTTTCCTCTCTGGAAAATTTTTGTAACCACATGTGCACATTTAGTACTACAGACTCTTCTTTAAGAGGTAATTTATGGAAAACCAATCCATGTGCATTACGAGTGCCAATGCTATAAGTCCGTGTAATCATACAATTTCAGAGTTTGTTTGAGCCAGAACACAGGGAAGTCAGTCTTTGATATGCCTGCACAATCCTCATGGACATAATCGTAAGGGAATACTTAGCACAAAAAATCATGGCGGCAATTGGTTTACTTGCCTCCACTCTTAATATCTGAGTGGAGAAAGAATTTCTGCTAAAATTTAGATATGGACATACTACCTATTCTTCTTGGAGATCTTTTAAAAGAGATTCCACCCACCTATCACATTGTTCTGCAGGATGAGTCATGAGCACTGCAATGCCGTAAAAGGAAGATTCTAACACATTTACTCCTAGACCTCCTGGCTGGACAGATCTGTCATGCTCCAATCTTGTAGCCGTGATTTATACATTCACAGGCACAGTGATGGCATGATGACTCCATTCTCCTGAAATATCTGACTTCGTTTTGGGGCTTCAGCCTTTCCCCCCTCTCTTGACATCAAGTCTTGCTTCATCCAGTTTCCAGAATCCAACTGCCTGCTTTCCAACGGGGGTTTCCATGACAACTTCTGTTTGTGGTGGTGTTGACTCCAGAGCTCCATTTCATTTCTCCTTTGTGGCACTGAGCTCTTCTCTCCTGAACATCCCTGGTTCTCTGTTCTTATGTTGTGCTTGACTTTGACCTCAGCCTCTCTGAGTTTAATTTACATACTGATGAGTTTTGTTGTCAGATAAACTAGAATCAGAATCAAAGTCATAGTTTTAAACCCTGCCCATCACAGAGAACTAGGTCAGATCAAGAGTCTCCTGCCTTGTACAAGTGATGGCTATTAGTTTTCGGTCCTGGAAAAGAAGGATTAAATAAGAAAATAAATCCAAGGAAATCCAGTCCTCCCCCCCACCCCAATAACCACATACACTTCTAAGGTTGGTCACCTTTCAAGTTAATTCTACATGCTTAACTGATTGAAAACTCATTTAAGATCTTAAGTGTCTTTTTCCCCCCTGTTAGGGAATGCCTATCAGTCATTCACTCCTTAGTATAAAGTGACTTTATCATTCAATGACAAATTAGCAGTCCTGGATAAAGGTGAGAGATTGAGATTGAGAAGAGGGGTCATTTTTAAATGTAAGAGTCAGGAAGGCAGATTCTGTAGGGAAACACTGTAAAAACAAAAAGATTTCAGAGCCTAAGGATAGGAGATAGAGCTTTGTATGAGCTGGTAGTGCCGCTAATAAAGGGCAAAATCACAGATTTTGCAGATTTCTTCAGCACATCATTGGCAGCACCTGAAACAGACTACTGTGAAGTCTTTCACCCTTTGCCCTTGGCATGTGGCAGTAGGTTGCCGATGCCTGTGTGTGTGAGGTCTTTTACCAGGTGCAATTTAAATCCAGTTTAAATTCTTAGAGGCATAGCAGACACACCAGTGCAGATATATTGCACTCCATTCTTAGCACAGGCTCTGCTCCCTTCTCACTCTCTTCCTTTTTTTCCCTCTCTAATCTCTCACTAAAAGGGCTCATTAGGAATCATTCCCACAAAGTCCTAGTGGTCGCTTCATCCTTCACAAGTATGTAGTTAATGACAAACATAAAAAAGAGAAATACAAACAAAGTCAACAAAGTCACATAGGGGAAATAAATCTTTTGAAATCTTTGAAACACCAAGCGTCTTTATATGCTTGAGAGCAGATATGTTCCGGACGTAGCGAGGCCTCAGGTGGGTCCCTGTCCTGCTTCCTCTCTAGCCAGATGCTCTCAATGCTTTATTTATCCTCTTGTGGCCTGAATTTACCCATAGAAGGGAGAATAAAAAAATATCTCCCTCTTAGGGTTATGAAGATTGTGAGATAAAAATTGTAATGTTTTTGGCAGAGAGTTAAGCCAAATTGAGTTTCAATAAAGGGTTTCACATAGAGTCCCTTTGGGTGGTTCAGTAGGTTAAGCATCTGACTCTTTTTTTTTTTTTTTTTATGTTTTATTTATTTCTAGGAGAGAGAGAGAGAGAGATAGCGCGAACAGGGGAGGGTCAGAGAGAGAGAGAGAAACAAAAACAGAAACAGGCTCCAGGCTCAGAGCTGGCAGTCAGCACAGAGCCCGATGCGGGGCTTGAACCCACGAACCGCGAGATCATGACCTAAGCGAAAGTCAGACGCTTAACCGACTAAGCCACCCAGGCGCCCCAAGCATTTGACTCTTGATCTCATCTCAGGTCATGACCTCGCTGTTCATGGGATTGAGCCCCTCATCAGCCTCTGCGTGGACAGCACAGAGCCTGCTTGTGATTCTCTCTCTCTCTCTCTCTCTCCCTCTCTCTCTGCTCTTGCCCTACTGGTGCTCACTTGCTCTCTCTTTCAAAATAAACAAGAAACTTTTAAAAATTTTAAAAAGGGTTATATATATATATTTAAATTTAAATATTATATATTTTTACATTTTTAAAAGGGTTATGTATATTTTATATATATATATGAAAACACGTTTAGTTTTCCAGAGCTCTTGTTCAGAAAATTTTCTATCAATATTCATCTAAAAATTCATCTAACAAAATAATTACTGAATGACTAATATGTGCCAAGTAGTGTAAAACTTGATATAATTTCTTTTTATGGATTTTTGAGGATGTGACTTAGACTTATTTTGAAATCAACTTTTTGGAACAGTCACCTTTATTAGACTCATGATATCTGTGCTCTTGTTGGCTGGTTCGGAATTCTGTGCTTGCTCATTGTATTTAAAAAAGCAGTCATGATTCATCTTATGGTCCACAAAATCTCTGGAGAGCCCTCAAACCCATTCATTTCAATGCGATCAGTATCTATGTGCTACTTCCTATGTGCAGAAGGCAGTGCTAGAAGCTGGGAATTGTAAGGAAAAAGAAAACACTGTTGTGTTTCAAGGAAGAGTAAATATGGCTGACCGCCAAAGCATCAGGCAAATGATTGATAGAAAACAGTGAAATGTATGCAATGAGCAAATGCTACGAGAAACGTGGAGAGAGAGCTTCATTCTAGCGAGGGGCACCAGTTCGTAGAGGAGAGAGCATCTGTACATGGCCTTAAAGAATGAACAGGATCTGGCTTAGGAAGACAGGAGGAAGAGACTTGTGTAGACAAAGAAGGTTGAGCACCTAGGTCGCCATATTCAGGGAGGTAATGAACTTAGCTAAAGTTATAGCTTTGGAAGCACAGAATCAGTGTCATAACTGGAAGGTGTAAGGCCACAAGTCTAAACTTCTAAACCAAACTGACTCCATGACAGGCTTTAAGTTTCCCCTCTAAACTAGAAGGCCTGTTTCAGGTAGTTACACATTGCCCAAGGCAGGAGTAACCACCCTTGCAACACCCAATCAGGAAAGGCCAGTGACCACCCTCCACGTTGTTAAGGGAGAGGCCTAGAGATAGAAACTATAGATAGGACCCTGTTACCTAATGTTAAAGTTAACCTGTTAGTCGCCGAACAAGACCCTAGGCTCGCTCTGTGATTGGTTGAATTTAAAGGTACTCTAAATGTTATAATTGGATCCTGCCAAAAGTAGCAAATACTCTAGACAATGTGTATGGCCAAACCCGCTGTCAATGATGTTGAATAATTATGATTGGATCACTGTTCCCATGTCACAACTTCTGTAACTCCCCCATCTCAAACCCCATAAAAACCCTACTCTGCCCTTGTTCGGGGCTCTCAGCACGGATCCATTGCGCTCGTGAGGTCTGGGAGCCCGAGCTTAAGCCCGTAATAAAGCCCTTTGACTTTGCATGCGTGACTCTGTCTCCCTGGTGGTCTCTGGTCGGTGAGGATACTGCGATCTGGGTATAACAAAGGGACCCTAGAATCCAGTCCACTCATTTTACCAGCATGTGTTAAAGGAAAATTATGGGGGACATATTTAGAAAGGTATGTTGGATTAATTCATGCAGAACCTAGAGTATCATTTGAACAGTCTAGACTTCCTGCCACAGGTAATGGATACTTCTGGGAAGTTCTGAGTAGTAGAACTGAATGTATTTATAGCCTTTACTCTTATTTGGGGTCCTTCTATAGCTCTTCTGGATAAATATTTGGAAAGCTTGTTAAAACACTGATTGCTGCCCTCTCCCCCCACCCCAGAGTCTGGATAGGGCTCAGGAATCTGCCTTTTTAACAGGTTCCCCAACCGCTGGAGACCATACTTTGGGAACCATTGTTCTGTTGTGTATTATTGGCTCTCAGCTCTGGATGTTCATTCAAATCACCAGAGGAGTTTTGTTTGTTTGTTTGTTTAAATACTGAAGTGTGTGCCCTACTGCAGACCAGAGGATGAGCTATTGTAATTATTAAAAACTCCCATGTGACATGGGGAGCCTGGGTGGCTCAGCCAGTTAAGCGCCCGACCTTGATTCAGGTCATGATCTCGCAGTTTTTGAGTTTGAGCCCTGCGTTGGGCTCTATGCTGCAGCCTCCTTCTGATTCTGTGTCTCCCTCTCTCTGACCCTCCCATGCTCATGCTCTGTCTCAGTCTGTCTCGCTCTGTCTCTCAATAATAAATAAAAGAGTTAAAAAAAAAAAAAAGATGAAAAAGAAAGTCCCCATGTGGTATCAGCACTTCTCAAATTTGCTCGTGCATATGAATCACTAGGAATGTTAGATGCAGATTCCTTTTCAGTAGATCTGGGTGGAGGTTTGAGACCATGCATTTCTAATGAGCTCCCAGAACATGTGAATGCCTCTGGTCAGTGGACCACACTTTGAATAGCTAGCCTCTAGGTTCTTTTTTTTTTTTTTTTCCCCTTTATCTCACTTTTCTCTCTAAGCTTTCATTCAGTGGTTGACTCAGTCTCTCCTTTCTGCTCCCAGTGCGGCAGAATGACATACCTTTCCCAAACTCCCATTTGGACTGTGCCTAAGGAGAAAAACATAAAGGGATGGGGTGAAGGACTCTTGATTTGGTCAGCAGCTGAGTCAACCTGGAGATGGGACTCTGGGCAGACTCCTGCTTGGTGGCACAAAGCCTGACGCAATGCAGGTGAGCATGAGCCAGCAGCCCGGACCTGGATGTGTCCATCTGAAGCCTTCTGTCCCCACCAACTGCTGCGCTTGGCAGGCCGCTCACACGCCCCATGCTCCGCCTGCCTGGCTGCTCTCCTTTACACACCCCTTAGCTCCGCCAGCCCACCCTCTCTCAGCGACTTGCTTTTCTGCACAAATTACTCTTTGTTATAAGCACAATTCCCAAAGAGAGAATAAGAAGCTTTCTGGCATATCTATTAATCATGAAGGAGTTTGAAAGCTGGGAATAAGGCAAGGGAGAAAGAGATGTATAAACTAAATGGAAAATGCCCATTTGAAATGAAAATTCTTGTAGGACTTATATTCTTGTAGTTACCTTAAATGCCTTCCTCTCTTTGTGTGTGGGGGGAAGGGTGGGGGTAGACAAAGGGGTGGGGAATGATTTCCCCCCTTTTATTTTCTCCAGTGAATTCTGACGATGATTTGAAATGCTCTTGGCTAGGAAACTTACACTTGGAAGGATAAAAATGAAAACATTCCAAGGCTGTAAGGCGAATCTCCTGCTCTCACAACCTTGAGTATATCGACACTAAGACACCCAAATTATGTCAATGAAAGGACAATATCTGAGCACAAGCCGCTCTGTGCCTTCATCGAACAAAGAAAGAAAACAGTCATTGTTTTTGCTAAGCTGTGTTTATATTAACAAAGGCCTCTGGAAGAGTTTAGCCCTTGAAATTTTTCTTCCTGGGACCTTGGAACATTACCACTTGGGAGCGGAACTGATGATTTATTTACTGATTATATGTGAGTGGGGAGAGTTTTGCAAGGGTTCCAAGAGCGACTTCCAAATGGACATGAGCACAGACGCATGCAAAGGGTGCGGGGAATTGAGGCCAATCGCGGTACTCCGTGATACTCACAAATTTGGGTCAGTCTCTCAATTAGTTTAGCAACTCATCTGTGTGAGTACAGAAACAAAAGCTACTTGGAGCCCTTGCGGGTTGGCAGAGCATCTTAAAATACCCTCCTAAAGAGGCAGCGCTGTAAATTCAAAACAGACTTCCAAAATAAACTCAGCGGGGCAGCGCCCCGGGAGTCTGCACGGCCAGGCCCCGTCCCCAGTTCTGGACGCTCAGGACACGTCAGCCCCGTGGAGCGTTGCAGCCTTCCTCCACGAGCCGCTTCTCCCGGGAGGAACCAGTCATCCTGAAGTACGGTCAAGAGCTCTGCCATTCCAGACGCAGCTTCCATGAACCCTCCCCCGCTCGGCATTACCAGTCTCTCCCTGGCGGCGCAGGGAATTCGATGTACTTAGCGCGCTTGGAGGCTGCGTGCACATGCGAAGGCCAAGCGTTTGACACAGGGAGTTGGATCAGGGCTTCTTTTCATCTCGGAAGTTGCCCCCCGCACGTGTGTGATGTACAGTAACGAATACGGTTCCCTCAGAACTCAATCCCCATCCGCCCCTGTTGGGCTCAGCCATTTCTGCCACCAGAGCAAACTTCGGTGGTTTCGAGCATAAGTACAGATCATCTGTTGTGCTTTAAAGTGGGTGTTTTTTTTTTTTTTAAAGAAGCTAATTCGGTTGTGCGATACCATCAAGAGGAGCCACTTGTAAATTATATTTAGGTGTGTGTATGTTCTTCCAGTGGCGGTGATGATGAATCATAGCCATCTTCATTCTGTTATGTAACGCCACACTTACAAGAAGGGTTCCAAGCCGTGAGCCCGTGTGCTATCCATGCCCAGCAGAAGGGCCTCTGCCCTTCCCTCTACCCGGCCGGGCCTTTCCGTGGGGAACACGATAGAATGATGAACTTGCATGAGTTTGCCTGGGCGTCTCCTGGCTTTACCGGAAAGCCCTGTGTCAGGAAGGACACCACCACCCCCTCAGTCCCAGGCAAACTTGGACAGCTGGTCACCCTAACAGGTCTGGCTCTTTTGACCATTTCTGGCCTCAGCTGTAGACATTAGCTCTGGGTCCTGGATTCTACCCAGGCCTTCTGGCTCCAGCAGGAAATCAAGAAGATTCCGTGCCTGGAATAAAGAGGCAGGTTTGGGGCACAAAGTCGTCACCTCTGGTCATGGAGACAAGGACAGTTCTCCGGTTTACATCTTCTGGACTGCAGAATAAGGCAGTAACCTCGGCCTTTTGGTGAGGTCTGTGTTATTTCTAGAAGGATATTACATGTACTTAATGGGCATAAAAGTTATGCATGGTAATTTGGATGTATAGAAATTCATTTTTCTATGACTGAATTAGATTTCCCCATGAGCCTTCCTTTGTACTGATGGAGGGGAACATCTTGTCTTTTGAGGATTGTTCAGCCTAGGACCAGACTTTATCAGGTGAAATTCTGGGTTTAAATTCAGTCTGTTGAGGATCATGCCGCAGTCCACTGGGAAGCTGGGGTATAGGTGAACCACCAGCCTCGGGAAGGGATGTCTGGTCAGAGACCTCTGTTCTGGCTTCTCCTGGAGTGGCCACGCAGCTGGGACTTTGGTGTGAAGACCTCTACACCTACTGTGGGGGGCTGGTCCCTGGTGCCATGCACCTGTATTTGCTGCTGCTGCCCGGAGATCTCTTGAAGCTCCAGTCCTGGCCTGCCCCAGACCTCCGCAGCCCACAGACTCTCCTATGCTTAATGGAGAAGAGTCAGAGAGTCAGTGAACTTATCTGGGGCCCTCTTTACCTCAACATGCAAGGCCATTGTGTTGGCTTAGAGCATAATGCAAAGTGTTTCTAATCCTCCAGGGTTTCAGTCCCATGGTGGGCCGAAGCCCTGAGGGTCACAGGTACCCCCTTAACCTGTTTGGTGTTTCTAACATCTTATCTGCACCTCTCTCCAACACAGCTTTGACTGTGGAATGGGGCTGGACCAAATCTAATCAGGGATATTGACCCAATTCTAAGGCTCTTCTGTGCAACTTTTCTTAGTTCAAGCCCCAGCCCTTTCTATGCAGAGGAAACTGCTTACGTCATGCTTACATAATGTCCTAGGTACTTCCCTGTTCTAGACTTATTGTAAAAATTCTGCAGTCTGAGTCCTACAAGCTTGACCTTTCAGTCTTCCAGATGAAATGCTTTTCCAAACAAAACCAGCTTTCTTTTTCTTTTCCTCTCCTCTCTTCTTCTCCCTGCTTTCCTCTTCTTTTCTTCTCTTTCTCTCTCACACTCCCTTCTTCCCTCTTTCCCTCAGCCTATCTCTTGCAAATCTAACGCGCTTTGGCATTGAAGCAATTATTACTCTCTGTGTAGTCATTAAAGTAAAAACAACTGTCATAACAAATCAACCCCTAAACTTTAGTGGCTTAACTTAATGGAAGCTTGCTTCTCGCTTTGGAAACAGTTTGACACAAGTGAGTAGTGGGGTATTGTGCTCCACACGAGCATTCAAGAACCCAGGAATTCTGTCATCTTCAGGACACAGTTTCTAAGAGAAGGTGGAGAAGGTATATCCACCTGTCTCGGGAGGAACACGTATCCAGTTGGGGAAGACTCGTCATACGGCCCCATAGAAGCAAGAGAGTCTGGGTATTGAATCCTCACCTGTGCAATCCCTTCCCAGCCACAGTTCTAACTAGGAATTATCCTTCTATGTGTAACTTTGGCAGACTTCTAGAATGCATGGAGCACTGTGCTGGGCACTTGGCAAAAAGATGATTAAGATGTGGTCTTCGGGGGCACCTGGGTGGCTCAGTCGGTTAAGCATCTGACTTCAGCTCAAGTCATGATCTCACGGTTCGTGGGTTCGAGCCCCACGTCGGGCTCTGTGCTGACAGCTAGCCCAGAGCCTGGAGCCTCTTTCAGATTCTGTATCTCCCTCTCTCTCTGACCCACCCCTGTTCATGATATCTCTCTCTCTCTCTCAGAAATAAATTTTAAAAAACATTAAAAAAAAAAAAAGATGTGGTCTTTGCTCTCAAGGAGCTTACCTTAAATATTGGTGAGCTACTAACCTCTCTATACTGCTCTTTGATACCTGAAGCAACTAAGACTCAGCCTTTTGGCTTATCTTTATTGATATAATACATGGTTCAGGATTAGGGTGGAATCAGCTAATAACCAAATTTAAAACTGAGAGGGGGCTTGGAGGTCTTCTGCACAAAAACCTTTGCCCATAGATAAGAAAATGTAAGACCCAGAGAATTCAAATGACTGGCCCAAGGTTTCCTAGCCAAATAGGACTAGAACCAAGTTAAAATCCAGCTCTTTCCGTCTTTCAGTTCTAAACACTTTACAGTACATCGGGATCTTTCTGATAACCGTGCAACGTATAAGAGTTTATGAGCTCAGAGATTTTTAAAGAGGTGTTCAGGCAAATGTGGCTGCAATTAAGTGCAATTTCCCAATGTAGTGCTGTTTGTAGATAGTACAGCCAGCATTTGCCATTATACCAAGGGAACATATGAAATCATTGCTTATTTTTTGGGAAATTATGGTACCTCTTTGGAGTATTGTCTTTATATCCACCTTGGAGTCTCTTGCATTCAACCACACCTCAGCTAAGAATATCTACCAGATACTTGAACAACATTTTGTTTCAATATACAGTACTCTTTGCCATGTACCCAAAGTCACAGGCCATATCTGTAAATTAGTTGAGCTTATATTTAAAAGCATAATTGTTGTGATCTCTTCCCAAAGACCCAAGTACATTAGCCTAATGGCTACATCAGTATGATCTGTCAGTGTGGTTGGATTGGCATTGTCAGCTTTTACACAGAAATGTAAGGGGGGTAGAGGATTTCTGAGAGTAAATCTTTACCTGCAGCTCTCTGGGGAAGGGGTATACATGGTATGTAATGTAATATTTTCTGTAATGGAGATGCTCTGGAGCTGAAAACATTTAACTCCAGAAACTCAGACTCATGTATATTTCGCAGATAAATGCTGACTTGTGAGACTGGCACTCAGGCTATTTCTGAAGATGTCAAGTCTCCAGCCTAGAAAATTGGGAGTCATGGAGATATGTCAGAATAAAGAGGGGGCAATAGTTTACTGATATTTAAGGTAAGTGCCTTGAGAAAAAATGACATGTCTTCATTGCCTCTTTTTCCCCAGAGCCCCAGACTAGAGCTAGTCAGTGAATTCTGCTTGTGACTTTGGAAAAGCTTAGTGTTAGGTTCCAAAACTAAGGAGAAGCTGAACACGCCATTCAATTATGAAACTACTCTTCCCAGACAATGGGTCTCCTTTGAACCAGAGCAGGTGGCAGAAGAATTTCTAGACCAGATCAGTTCTGGGGCCTTGGAGTAAACACACATCCACACACACAGCCCATAAAAAAGTAGTAAAGGCTACAAAGTCTACGATCAGTTTCCCAATATGAAGAAGTCTATGCTGCTGTTTATGTGGCTGAGTTAAAATTCCCTGGAGAAAGAGAGAGAGAGAGAGAGAGAGAGAGAGAGAGAGAGAGAAACTGCTAAATAAATAAATAAAGTTAATCTCCTTGGAAAGTCTCAGACTCTTTTGCAGTCTAAAACCATGCACTTAGCTGTTCCGCAGGAAGATACAGTGAGATGGGAACCCTAATTTCTTAATATATAAATAAAGTTAAGTTTTCCTATAGCCCTAGATTTGGATATTTTACTTACAACTAAGTAATTACCTGTGTTAACTTAGAAAGCTACTAAGACACCAATTTACCTTCTATAGACATTTTTTGATTATGCTGAAATAACCAGATTTCTCCTATGTTGATAAAGGAAGGAAGCAAGCAAGGAAGGAAGGAAGGAAGGAAGAAAGGAAGGAAGGAAGGAAGGAAGGAAGGGAAAAACAACAAAAGAAAATCCATTCCATGTGGCTGGAACCAGGCTCACTGAGATTTTTACCAAGAACAAAAATGCCTTGTATATGTACCCAAAATGGAAAGAACTGGCAATATTTTTCTGTACCAATATCATCAGACTAATAGCATTCCAGTCCATTAGTTGGCATTGTTCTTTCGAGGATGTATGGTCAGAAGGCCCAATGTAAGCTGGCTCAAGAAACTTTCCTTTTTTTCTGGATTCTAAATCTGGATGTATAGTTTAGGTTCTTGCCCTTTCACAGGCTGACTTTTGATGACTTCATCCAACTGTTCACTTAGTCAGTTACTCAGCAGAGACTTACTGAGGGCTTACAGTATGTAGGACACTGAGATGGGCATTAAGAATTCAAAGATGAATAAGACATGGCCTTTACAGTTTAAAAGCTTAGCTTAATGCCTCGAAGAGGAGACAGTTACCACACTGTAGTCATAGTGGGAGAGTGACCAAGCTCATTTAGGATGGCGTGTGATGCTCCTCTGCTGTACGTCTCCAGGGGATCATGGACATGATTTTCTATGGGAACGGCAGTCCTTAGGGTAAAATGTGAGTGATACCCTGGAGACGTGCACCATGGCACTCAGGGAAGAGTCACAAACAGACTACATGGAGGACGAGATGCCTGAGTTGAGCCTTAAACTGATGAGTAGGTAGACAAAACATAGAAAGATGTTGCAGGGAATGACCCAGACAATGGAGTACAATATAGATATGGTAAGAATAGAGTTAAATGGACAAGAGAAATTGGGGTAGGAGATGAGGTTGTACAAGGAGACAAAAGCCAGGAAAGAAGTGTCTTGCATGCCTTATCAAGGAGTTTGAAATGCATCCAGTTAGTGCTGGAGCGTCTTTAAAGTGCTTTAAATATGGTGGTGACTTGCATTTTTGAAAGTTCACCTTGGAATTAATGCAGAAGATGGGTTTGTGTAAGGAAAGGGTGGAGAGGTGGGCTGGAGGATAGGGAAATAAGTTAAGGGGTTATTGAAATAACCCAGCAGAGAAGTAATGGAAATCTGAGTTAGTAATAACATGTGCAATGATTCAAAGCATTTAGGAGGGGGAAATCCATAGGGTAGAGGTCTAGGTGACCACTAAGAAGTCAGGGATAGCAAAGGGAGTTACTGGGGATGAAAGCCATATGAGTAAATCATCAATTGTTTAACCAGGGTAGGGGGCCTACAGTGAAGGTGACTTTGGGTACTAGGATGACTTTGGTTTGGGGACATGTCAGGTTGGAAATTGGGACCACCAGGAGGGCTGCAGAGATAGACCCAAAGTTGAGGAGACATGTCTGGGCCATAGAAAGCCATTTAGAGCAATCAGTGTTTAGTGTGTGGTGGGAAATAGTCTCCTAAAATCTTAATTTCTCTCCTCTCTCCACTCTAAAATGACCTCTGATGAACTTTCCTGGTGATTTAACTTTTTCAAAGCCATCACTTGGAATCTATTCAGTCTTAGCTGTCAGATTGAATTACCACTTACATAGGTCTCCACTTGATTATTACAACTCTGAGTCACTTCCTGAGGTTTCTCTGCTCCTCTGTTTCCCTGATTGCTTCTAGTTAAATAGTTGAGTAGACTTTCTCCCAGGCACTGGTCCAGCATAATACAGTGAAAAGGTCGTAAGACTGATTCCAGGCTCTACCACTTTCAAGCCATGTGGTCTTGTGCAAATTATTAAACTTCTCCAAACCTCAGTTTACTTATCTCTCCAAGCGACTGTAATAATAACAATGAGCACAATGTTTTCTGAAGTTTAAATGAGACAGAATACAGTAATGTTTAGCATGCCACATCAATAGATGTTGAACAGATATTAAATTTGTTCATTCATCTGTGTTTTAAATCAGAATCTATTAGAGTTGGAAGAACTTTCTCATCTAATTCTGTCTCATTAGAGGTGGGAGAACTGGACTCCCACTTTGACCAAGGTTTCATAGCCAGCAGTCTTTGACATGATTTGGACTCCATGCCCTCAGCTTTAACTCCAGGTCATCCTCCTTTCTTCCAGCTTATTTGGAAGTCTCAGACTCCCTGTATTACCAGAGCTTTCTTGGGCTTCCTATGGGAAGATAGCAAAATGAAGGCTATGCTAGCTTTCTTTCACTGCATAACAAATTACCATGAACATAATGGCTTAAAACAATGCATTTCTATTATCTCACAATTTCTGCAGGTCAGAACTCCCCAACTGTGTAGAAGGGTCTTTTGCTCAAGGTCTGACAAGGCTACAATCAATATGATGGCCAGGCTGGTTTTTACGTGGAGGCTCAAATAGGGAAGCATTCACTTGTCACCTCACTCGGGTTGCTGGCAGAACTCATCTCCTTATTGTTGTAGGACTGAGGTGCCCATTTGCTTGCTGACTGTAAGCTGGGGGCCATTCTTAATAACTAGAGACCACTCATGGTGGATGCCATCTGGCCCTCTCACAACATAGCACCTTGCTTCTTCAAAGCCAGCAGGAAAGAGTCTCTACGTCCCATCACTTTGCTATAGTCCATTGGTTAGAAGCAAGTCTAGGTCCTGTTCACACCTGAGGGGGGAGGGTATTACCCAAGACATGACACCAAGGGATGGAGACCATAGGACCATCATAGAATTCTGCTCTCTGCAGACACCATGGCGAGTTTTGTTTTGAGGGTGTCATAGAACACGATCTGGTTGGTCCTCAGCATTCTCTAATCACAACCAACACATTGCACAGCTTTCAGGGGAGTGTGATCTACAAGGGCTCTGGAATGATTCTGGAAACTAGACCCAAAATGTCCCCAGGAGACCCTGTCAGGGCCATAGTGACCCCATAGGATAGAATGGTGCCGGAACCATTGGGAGGAGAAAATATGTGTGTGTGCACATGTGTGTGTGCAAATCCTTCCTGAGAGCACATCAAGAGAGACTACCCGCCATTCTGGCATTTTCTGAAGTGGCTTTTTCCTGAATTGTTGGTACACTCTGTGACATGAGTCACACTCTCTTTATTAAAAATCCATCGTCTCCAGGCAAAGCAAATATTTACCCATATCTAACTCTGGTCCTAGCCACGGCAAATGTCCGCACCTTCTCCATGGAGCTGTCCAAATCCACTCGGCATGGCTAAGGAAGGTATTCTGTCGTTCCTCAGTCCTTCTGGTGACTGGAAGTCTGAAAGATTCTCTGCCTCTACGTCCCTGCCTGGAGTAAGTCCTGCCCACCACCACCTGACAATTCATCCTGGAACCCCGCTTTCACCATGCTATAGCTCTTTCTGCCTAAATCTGCATACCTCATCTTTTCCTTTAAGATCCACTGAGCTTTGTAACTCCTTCATTCACCACTTCTTTCCCTTACATCCTGTAATTTCCCATGCTCTTCAGCCCCCAGGATGCATCACACCTGAGCAGAGCTAGTCGCCATGTCTGAAAGTGTGGTTCTACCATCCTCCTCCCCTCTCACTCAAAGCCCACTCCTTATACTGACATTCATCAAAAATATGGTGGTCTTCTGAACCCCACCTTAAACCCCATTGCCTCCCTGACCATCCTGTGTGCATTAATCGACACCAGCTTTGACCTCTGGAAACACTTGCGAACTGAACACAGTGCCTATTTTAGGCATTTATTATGTTCCATGTTAACAACTATTTCATGGGAGTGTATCTTGTTTCCTGGTGAGATTATCAGTCCATTGAGGGCAAGACTGACATTTACCCACTTTCTCTTTCTTTCCTTTTCCTAGTGTTTAGACTTTGGGGTATGGACCTAGATCGACCTGTATTTAAATCTCAGCTCCAGCATTTTCTACATGTGTGAAAACTCTGTGGTGTTCATTTTTCTCGTGTTCAAATGGGGGTAATAGCTACTTTGTTTGTTTTGTTGTTTCAAAAAGTCAGTAAAATGGGACATGTGAAGAAACTAGTGTTATGTATGATTCAACTAATGAAAATTATTGTGGAACACTTCATTGCACATGAGTGACCATTTCTGTTCAATCCAGCAAGAAATATTTGAGCACCTTCCACAAGCTCATTCCCGTGCTTAGGTGATAGGGGGAGTTCAAGAGGCCAAATGACCATGCTCTTACATACTGTAGAGGTTCTAAAGGCTTCCAGAAGTCTGTGGACTGGCCCAAAGCCCTAGAAGAGACCAAATTAGGTAGTAAATTTTTTAATTGACGACAATTCTCATAAGATGTCATTTAAAACAAACCAACCCCTTCAGTGTGTAGTGTATGCCCATTAGTATCCTCGATGAGAGTAGCCAAGGGGTCCCAGTTGCTGGCTGCTTTTTGACTTTCTCCTGCTGCATGCAGGGCCTGTTAACACAGTAGAAATGGAGGCTGTCCCTGGAGGCTGTCCCTGAAGAACAGGTGACCAGATGGCACTGGTCTGATGAGTCTTGATGAGATGAAAGATGGGCGTCTTCCCATTCTGCCATGGGTGGAGAGAGGAGGAGGCAGAGTTGATCACCTGCAGCATCCTCCCCTCTCTCCCCTCGGCTTGCTCCCTCCCCACATGTGTCCTTCATCTTCATTGCACGGAACAGTGTCTCTCACTGAGGTCACCTTCTAAAGCTCCTGGGAGTCCCCATCCCAGGATGAGGGTCACTGCGATGAGGTAGCAGGGTAAGTGTCTAGTAACCATCTCCTTCTTCTAGGAGCTGATGGTGATCAGCCATCCTGATAAGATTATGCTGCACTGAAAGTTAAAAATGGCACTTGGGAAAACTATCTTAAAGCTGAAGTGTAAATGTTTATCTGGGTTATTTTGCTGGAATACGAGCTTTTAGAGGAATTTGAGGCTTTCTCTGCTCCCTTTTGTGGGTGGCTCAATAAAATAAGAAACCTTCCACATTAATTCCTGTCAGAGCAAAATTGCAAGTGGTAGAATTCATTGGTTTTCCCTTTTACAGAATGCAGAGTGCCTTGATTATTGAAATGAATTACCGCATTATGAATGTCCCAGAGGAACATGAGATTTCCTGTCTGAGAGGGACCCATGGAGCCGTTTGAGGCAGAAGGGAAAGCAAATGCTTCAGAGGAAAGAGAAGTCATTGCATCATGGGCCTGACCCTCTGAGCACCCACAGTAGATGTACCGATGTTTCTCCATGACATTTCACCATGTTCTGTTTCACTGCCCTTGTCCAGGCTCATTACTAGGTCCATTGATGTCACTTTGTACCATCAACTGCCCATTAAGCTGTATTCCCTTCAGACCTGCCAAGTTCAGGTCATGTCCCCTAAGGAGCTTGGAGGTAGCGATAGAGCTCTGGGCCCACTGAGTCCTGTCAACACCATGGCCACATGTGAAGAAGAGTACCAAGGAAATTCTGTATCTGAGAAGAGACTCTGGCCCTGTGTCATTGAGGGAAAGATGGCTTCCATTTTAGCTTCCCTCCCCACTTGTCCCTGACCCATCCTTGGAGAATTTTGGACAAACGTTCCTGACCCCCATGTAGCCACTGCTTCCGATAGCTTTCCCTCACCCTCCACTTTCTCAAAAAGTCTCCTGTGAATGTTTGATGGGAAAATACAGGACAAGAAAATGGCTCCTTAGTTCAGTGCAAGATTAAGCAATAGTAGCAACTTCTGTCCACCACGCTCTTACTGCGTGTCTGGCGCAGTGCTGAGCATTTTTCTCACACTGATTTGCCCAGAGACCCAACTAGGGAAATGCCTTTATTATTGGTAGGTTCTGATGAGGCAGGAGGGCCCAGTGATGTTAAATTAGGTGCCCAAGAGTAGAGTCAGACAATGAGAGCTGGTGAATCCCTGTGTCCTGATTTTAGAGTCAAAACTGTCAGGTCCCATGATAAATCACTCTCTGAGTTTAAAGAAAAAGTTTCCCCAAATTCCTGTTTTTATTTGGTCTCTTCATCTCTTCATTTCTCATGAAATTTCTACTCCTTTGTGTTCTCTTTGCTGCTCACTGCCCTCCTTCCTCCCACCAAACCAAAGAGCAGCTGATATTAAGTTAGTTTATTCTTAACTATAACTGTGCCCTTAGCGTCCAAGGTGCTGGAAGTCTATGAATACTTATAGCTTTCACTTATTGCTGCCAATTACACGGGCTTATTTCTGGTGAAGCACGTGAAAGCTTGCCAGTGGGCGGCAGTACTTTAAGCAGGTTTGGGTGTTAAGGAGTGGGGGGTGGGTGCCAGAACTATGTAGCTCCGATGACCACCTTAACGCAGCGATCCATCTTTGTGTCATGATCTGTGGGATGTGGGTCCTGCTGCAAGTTGCTCTGGAGCATGCAGCAACATCAATGAAGTCTTTTCACCAGCACTGTTTGAACAGGGTTTTATCTAACTTCCGGCTTACAGGAAAGAGAGCATGTAGGAACTATGGGCAATGATTCAAGGAGCAAGTTAATTAGACAAATCCAGAAGGTGGCCCTTCCCCAGGCCCCCCACTAACCTCTTCTGCTACATGCTTCAATAACGTAAAAATAACAAGGCAGAGGTAGGAAATGCGGAGGAGGCCTGCGAGATCCAAAGAGAAATGTAATAACCAAATGCCATTTGTGGACATTGATTGGATCCTACTTTGAATAAATGAGCTATAAAACACATTTGGGGGGACAGTGTGGGAAATTTGAATACGGAACAAGGACTATATGACAGGTAGGTGCTATTGTTAATTTTGGTAGATGCAGAAGGGGATGGTGATTACATAGGACAATGTCCTTAGTTTTTAGAGATGCTTCTGAAGTCTTTAGGAGTAAAATGTCATGAAACTTATTTTATATACTATATCCAAAAAATATTAACGTAAATGTGGCAAAGCGTTAATAACCATTTATTCTTGGTAATGGGTATATGGTGCTCATTATACTATATACTATGGTGATTGATAAATCTAATGAAATGGAAAATTACCACCTTGGTTTAGTGGTGCAAAAACAATGTAGTGATTTATAAGACCTAATTGTCACATGTACAGTGGCTATTAGGCATATTGTGAACCTGTCAGATTCATTTTGGTGAGTCTTTGTGATTTCCAAACCACTGTGCCCGGCTGTTGTACGTGCAGTGGGAAGAACCTTCTCAGGTGCTGTGTTCCAGCTTAAGAAGCACATGGAGGGAAACTTGTGTGAGGCACTGAGGGTGCCTGGAGCCAGAGCGCACATGCGCTTCCACAGGAGAGCTGTGAGTACGAGTACGAGGCTGCCCAGCGCGCTAGAGGGTCAGCTGTTGGTCTCCTTCTGCCCCTCCCGAATCCCCTCCTCTGGCCCCTCACCTCCCCTGTTTTCATGGCTGCTGCATTCATCTGCTTCCTTACTTCGAGGCTGGATCCATTCTCTCACTCCTCATGGGGTTATGTGGAGTATATTGCTTGGCACTGTCCCTGCAGAATTTTCCAAGTCGTCGTCACCTCCTGACGTCTTCCACCATTTCACCTGTGCTTCCCCCAGGCTTTTTCTTATTGAACCTTCATGGCCTCTCCCATTCTTACTCTGTTTATGCGTCCTATCATGACAACTTCGTTTTTCTCAGTACCATCTGCCCCTTTGTAGAGGGCTGGTGATGCATAGTCACTCACACACTCACACACACACACGCGCGCACACACACCCCTTCGGTGAATGTCGACTTTGAAATTGTTCATGTGCTAAGTGACCCTTAGTAAAATACTTGGCAAAAGGTGACTTGTTCATCAAAACCAGACTATATGCTCAGCATTTGGGTCATGTTGCCGAATTCCATTTTTGTGAGCTGTCAGAGTGTTTGTCCCCACAGTGGTAAGAGTGGCTGGAACTCACCTTGGCCTATTGCTGAATTCTCTAGTTGCTTTCCTTATGCTGCGTCCTGGTTTGTTTGGGGTAATTTAGGTTTTGAGCATTCTTCTCTTGTTAGTCTATAATGCCTTTTCTAAATTGAAATTCTTCCTTCGGGGAGCCAAGAGCTCTGATGCTTCTAAAATTACATCTGGGTAACAGATTTGCTACAGAGTTGGAATACTGGAGAACAAATTCAATGTTTCAGAAATTTTACAAAGAGTTACATTCCTCAAGGTCTCATCCAGTGAGTTTCGTCATCAGGGACAGATGGTCTACTTTAAGGATGATCAGGAAGTTTCAGAAACATGACATAATGTTTATCTGTCTTAACATTTTTTCTTTTCGGTTTGGCTTCTGAGAATCGCTCTGTGTGCCCATCCCATTCTCTTTCTTGATTTGGCAGATTCTGACAAAAACAATGTCCAGAAAGGCTTTTGCATTGTCTTTTATAAAGAAAATACATTTGCTTCGGACAATATATTGGCTATACTTTTCCATCTTTAGATCATAAAAACTCCATTTTGTTCTCTTATGAAAAATAATGTCTGGGGCACCTGGGTGGCTCTGTTGGTTAAGTGCCCAGCTCTTGTTACTGGCTCAGGTCATGATCTCACAGTTCCTGAAATCAAGCCCCACGTTGGGCTCTGTGCTGACACCATGGACCCTGCTTGGGATTCTCTCTCTCTCTGTCCCTCCACCACTTGCTCTCTATCGTTCTCTCTCAAAATAAATAAACGTTAAAAATTTTTAAGGAAAAAAGAAAAATAATATGCTTTATTTGTGAACAAACAGTTAAACCATGAGCTCTCTGGAAAGATTATTATGGGAGAAGAACCCAAAGGTAATCATTTTGACCCTAAGTTGTGATCAAAATCATTCTTCACACCTGTCCTACATGTGACATTTAGGCACAGCTGTAGCAACAGGGTCTCATGAGCTGCTCCTAGGATGGCATTTCATAGGATGGGTCTGATGACATGATGTACATTCAGTGATTAAAAAAAAAACCTGAAATGCAAATCTATTTTAAGCCATCTTCATACGAGTAGGAAAATGCCCCAAATCCAATGTGTCAGTTCCTTTGAGAAAGTAGTATTTATTTAGAGGCAGTAATACATGGTAGAATTCTTTCAGTTTTTGTGTATGCTGAATATTCTTTATTTAAAAGTAGCACACGTATTTTTTTCTCCTGTCTTGATGTAAATATATTATGCCTCCAATTTGGCTGAAGCATCTGTGCCCACTACAGTCTACACACACTGTCACTCCTCCCTTAGAGTCTATACATCGTTTGCTGCGGTTCAGAGTCAAAGCCTGGGGGGAGGGGCAGGGATAGGGAGTGTGAACTCTTAGGACTACACACTGACTCACCTTCTCTGTGTCATGAGTCCCTCCCAAGCAGGACTGGAGTTACTAGCTAGACCTGCCGGAGGCTGTTTGTTTCCGAGATGGAGAGCAGGCTTCTGCAGAGCCCGGAGAGCTGTGACCCAGGGACAATGGAGCGTTCCCTCCGACAGAGGCAGCCAAAGCCACGTCACCTTTTCCCCTTGGGTTTTGCAGCTCCGTGTATTTGGCTCCCTAAAATAAGGCGCCGCCAGTGCTGGTCATCTATGGAACTAAGCTGAAGGGAAGACTGACTTGCAAAACAAAAAAGAAAAAATTAAGTAACAACTCTACATAGGGAGGGTAAAAAGGAAGCGAAGAAAAGGAGGTGGAAGCCCAAGGGATGCTCGCTTTCTCATTTAACGAGAATTAACGCACATGACTACTGTACTATTTATTTTAATTGTATACAAAACAGTAGAAAGTGGTTGCTTTAGCAAGAAACTTTAGTGGAGATAAGATATTAGTAATTCTGCATTTTTCTCATTTATTAATCAATAGGACTTGATTTCCTACAAAGAATGGAACTTGGCTTGTCTTATTGAAACCAAGTACTCACCTCTGGCTTCTCAATTCTAAATAGAATCATGAAGTACTGAATGCAGGCATCTTGTCTCTAGCCCTTTAAAAACAATTTCCACCCCAGCTGTGTATTTGACAGTATTTGGAATTACTGTGAAAACTCAATCATTATTAGGTCTCAGTTCCTCAAAACCTGGAGTCGAACAAGCCAGACACGCCTCCCCATACACGGCCCATGAACTTGAAATAGTCATGGGCCGGCCCAGCATGGGTCATACATGCCCCCACATCTGCACTGCTGTGTATCTTCAGCTTGCCTGGGGTCATCTCCTCCCAGCCTGACCTCCACACGTCAGCTTCCTGTCCCCATCTTGGAACCAACAACCGGAAGGGACACTCACCAGAAAGTTGAAACATGCTTACTTACCTTAAGGAGAAATCTGGGATATCTCTAGTGGCCCAAGGAATAGGACTCACATGCCGCTTTGGAAATTTTAGTTTTGTTTCTGTATCACAAAATTTTCTAGTTTGCCTTGAGAAAAATCAGAGATGTTTTTCGGGGAAAATAAATGAGAAGGTGGTAAATTTTGGGTTTGGTTCTGGTTTCCCAAGAATTACTAACTACTTCCTCAAGACTGAGCACTCTTCACTTCTCACTTACTACCTGGTCCAGATTTATGGTATCAGGTAACCCTGAAATACCATGGTAGTCAGTGATGGCTTAAAATGTTAATTATTGCACCTCCCTTAAAATGTTAATTATTGGTTCTTCTGAAAACTGAAAAAAAAAAACAAAACTATAAAGTTCTCAAAGGAGTAATTGTCTAGTTATAAAATTGTGTCAATGTGGTGAACATTGAGGGAGATGTTTGAGAAGTTTTCTTTGTCTTTTAGTGTCTCATAGAAGCATCCATTTACATGTGACCACTCAGCTCCATTTGTCTCTGATCATACCATGTAGCCCTTAGCTGATGTGAGCCACGGCACTCCAGGTATCACAAAGGCATTTGTGAAGAACCTTCCTGCTATCAGTATCTCACAAATCCCTCAGTAGCCCTATCCCATTGGATGCCATCCAGGAAAGAGGTCTAAGATTCAAAACTGCACATGACTTTCAGCAAGCTGGGGCAAAGGAGCAGGTATAGTGGCATTTTAGCTTCTGCTTTACTGGGCCCCAGTGCTATCTGACTAAGCAGATGAAGTGAGTAACATTTATATTCAAATAAAACATACTTGCCTTTCTTCAGCTCTCAGACACGGTTTTATGGATAGCTTAGGATTGGCTTTACCTCAGAGACTTCCTTATAATTTTACAATGCAGCTCTTTCTCTGGATTCATTATAATTATAATTGATACTAAGTAACACTTCTTACATTTTTGCTCTGCTCCCTTACTATATATTTATAAAGTATAGTGCGAATGGTTTTGCCGTGACTTATTTTAGGGCAGCTAAGTGATGGTTTTGGAGAAAGAGTCTAAATGCTTATTAATACGAAGCCATGTAGAATGGGGAGAGGGAGAGTCTGTTCCACAGGACCCTTCAGCAACACGACTTTAGCACCAACACTGGAATAGACCAGTGCCTGGCAGGGGCTAAGGAAGAGAGGGGCCTCAATCAGTGACCAGTGAGGGGGGCAAGGGCCGGGGATGGAGGTAAAGAAGATTAGGAGCAGAGGAGCAGGAGGAATCTGGACTAGATCTGCAGAGTTTATGTAATGAGTGTGACACTCATCTGGGGCGTTTGTGTGTGCTTGGATTTTCTCACCTCACAAGCATAAGGTAGAAGTGCACTCTGCCCACCAACTTGAAGTATGCCTGTGTAACTTGCTTTGGCTATGCAATAGGAGGCAGATGACATGTTATCTCCTGTCTAGGTGGAAGCTTCTGGAGACAATGTATGCATCCCTCATCCTTTTTTTGTTCTAACAGCATTTGAGAAAACTGCTGTTGCATCAGCCTAGATCCCTGGATGACTACAATGAGCAGAGCCCCCCATCAAACCATGATGGTCATGCGGAACGACTGAAAAATAAACTTTTTGCTTTAAGCACCTGAGATTGTGGGGATGTTTGTTACTGCCGTGTAACCTATCCTAGCCTGACTGATACTGAAGGAGCAGACAGAAGCTGAGAAAATGCAAAAAGTGAACATAATAAGAAATAAAGTAAAGGTGTTAAAGATAAAGAAAGAGAAAACAAGAGAGAGAGATCAAGGAAGATCAAGGACAGAAGGAGGGAGCCAAAAAAAAAAAAAAAAGAAAAAAGAGTATAAGAGAGAGAAAAGAAAGAACAGAGGATGGCAAGAAGAAAGTGAAAGGGGAAACTGACAAAGGAAAAGGAACCAAGACGATTGAGGGCACTCTGTCCTGTATATCTGGGGCGCTAACTCACCATGTAAAGTGAGTGTATGGGTCTTGATATCACTGTGTACTTTCCTTTATTTTGTAAGTGGTTGCTAGCTAATATCTTCATAGCTTTGCCTCCAATCTGTATACTTAAGAGTTGGCATTATTTTTATATGCAAACCAACCAACTAAAACATATGGGCACAAGATGGTGTTTGAGACTGGACAGTGCAGGTACATTATGAAATAACAGTATGTTGAAGGAAAGAGCCTGACATGTCATCTGAGTCCAAGTTCTTCAGATCATGCCCCAAGGTAAGGCTTCAGCACGCCTATCTCCGGGGCTAGGTGGACCCAACAATTGATCTACCTTGGTTTTCCCCAGGGCACTTACACTTTTATGTGATGTGTATAGCAGCCTTCCGTGTAAGATTCTATTCAAATTTTATTTTAAAAGAAAATAAAAAAGCTTTCTAACAACAAAACCAGCCCATAATGGACAAGATATTAAAACCCTTCTCTAATATTCCTTCCAATCATCACGTATGAAACTCACTCTTCATTCAGAATGAAGTGACATTTGCAGCTTAAAAATATGACTTATTAAGGGAAGGTTGCTGTTGGCCAGGGATTACGCTTGATCAAGAGGCCTTACGACTGGTCAGTGGGGAATGAAAGATCTGTGTGGTGGGCCCGTCGAGGGAGGACCCTATATGTCGCAAGGATGATTGGAATAAGAGGTTGCCTGGAGCTCTAATTTTACCGAAGGCCTTTTCCCTGTTCAAAATCCAAAACTATGTTCTGCCATTTTCATTAGAACGCATGGCTAATCTCCCCTCCTGCCCAAAGCCAAGGGCAGCAACCCGGGATGCCTAGGATGGGTCTGTTCCCGGGGGACCACGCCCAGTCACCCATCAACAGTAGGGGTTATTGACTTCTGAGGATGAGGTGGGTAAGACTAACATGAAGCCTTACGGGCTACTTCGGGTTTGGATACATCTTTTTCTCAGGAAAAGCCACACTGGCCATCTCTTTGTGGAAAAGGCAACCCTTGGGTCTGCAGCCAGACTCGGGAGGCTCCTGGCATACCATGGACCACAAAAGAGCCCTGTTTGTTTTGGATAATTTAGGAGGAACAAGGTAAAAGCAGCAGCTCCGGGGGGGGGGGGGGGGGGGGGCTTTGCACACCAGGTTTTATTGGAAAGGGAACAAAATGGCAGTTATCCAAACAGGAGCATAGACAAAAACAGCATCTGGACATTTGAAAAGTTAAATGAACTACTTTGATTGGCTGTACTGTTCCTTCGGTTGCTTGTGAAGCCTGTGCACAAAGCATGAGAAATTCTTAACAGTGCTTCTAGTGCTCAGTGCACTGTCCATTCACTTTATATTATCCCAGACTTAGATACTTGCAAGAATATTTTTCATCTGTGGATTGGTGAGATTTCTAAATTCAGAATGTATGGAGGTAATTTGAGCTCTGTTTATATAAGACATGTTCATGTTGGCATTTGTCCCTAACTCTGTTTCTATAATCATGCCTCCCCACCCGGTGCTGTAACTTCGGCTGAGTGTAAAGCAATAGCCCACCAGTGGCTAGGAATGGTCCCACATGGACAATCTAGAATGATTTTTTCCTACTAACTAAATAAAGAAATGCTCATATTTACCTGCTTTTTTCGGCTTGCAAATGAAATAGTCCATTTCTCACATTGGTCATAGTTTAGGAGATATTTGGCACTATAATAATGTAATGGAGCCAATGAAAACCAGAGCTTTCTCTGCCCTTGATACCTGGAGAGGAAAGAAAGAGCATTAAAACCAGTGTCCGTTTGGGCACCTAAGGAAAGAAGGTAGAAGTTGCTTTGTCTCATGTCCAGAGCATGTTTTCCATGAGGAAAAAGAAGAAATTCATGGATTGAGGACAAGAAAGGTGCCTGAGAGGGAGTGAGGAGAGCAAGCTCGCTCCAGAATTAAGGGACAATAACCAAAAACACATAACGCATGGAGCAGGAGAGGAGAGGCACAAGAATGGCCAAGGACCCCCCGGCTCTGGGCAATGCTGGAGGG
Organism: Hyaena hyaena; assembly: GCF_003009895.1. NCBI lineage: Eukaryota > Metazoa > Chordata > Mammalia > Carnivora > Hyaenidae > Hyaena > Hyaena hyaena. The sequence continues at coordinate 426,217 of NW_024081321.1, forward strand.
AAGTAGAAAAGAGGCAGAAATAACCACAGCGTCAGGCCTGGGTCAGGGCTCCATTCAGGCTAACCTGCCAGTGTGCGAGCTTGACCATGGGTAAAACTGGAGTCACGTGGTTGAGGATAAATGGTTGAAAAGCAGGGAGGCTGAATGATTGGTTACAGGGGGAAGAGTAATGGCACCCGCTCAGTCCCGGGAAACACACTCAGTCACTGACAGTGTTCATGGGAGGCGTCTGTGGAGACATTTTGTTTTTTAAGTTGGAGCCTTATTATATCATTAAAACATGCTCTGAGTTGAAGGGCAGCTCTGTGTTTCTTGGCTGGGGGAGCTTCTCCCAGTAGAGCCTGGGGAGAAAAACCTGTATTGGTGTCCTATTCTTTCAATTCAGTAAGGCCAAAAACCCATTAATATAATCTATGGGCACATGTCATTATACAGTTGTCAAAACCTATAGAGTGTGCAGGAGTGAACCCAAAGTAAACTTGACTTTGGGTGATCGTGATGTGTCCGTGTAGGTTCATAAGTTGGGACATAGGTCCCTCTCTGGTGGTGGATGTTGATAATGGGGGTCGGGGGGAAGATGGTATATGGGAACTCTCTATACCACTAGCTCAATTTTGCTGTAGACCTAAAATAGCTCTAAAAGTAAAGTCTATTTTAAAAAGAAAAAAAATTCATGACTATATAGATGAAGAAGCAAAGAGGCAGTATCATAAGATATGGATCAGTGCTACTTAATTATTTACTATCTTCCATGGAAAATTTCAAGATTTTTATGCTAAGGTATACATCAGGTTAGTGAGTGCCTTGCATAGGATGTAATGGAATCCAAAGAGATGTTTGGGGTAGCAGTGACTGCTCTTAAAAGCAGAAGTGGGGTAATAATTAGGTCCATTCTTAGTATAAATCCATATGCATTCATACATACTAGCACACATACACTTGTACACACACACACACACACACGCACACACACACACACACAGGAAGATCCACCATTCAAAATGTATTTAAAATACCTAAAGGGGCACCTGGGTGGCTGAGTTGGTTAAAAGTCCAACTTCAGCTCAGGTCATGATCTTGCAGTTCGTGAGTTCTGGAGCCTGCTTCAGATTCTGTGTTTCTCTCTCTCTCTCTCTCTCTCTCTCTCTGCCATTCCTCCAATCATGCTCTCTGTGTCTCTCGAAAAAAAGAATAAACATTTTTAAAATTTTAAATAAATAGATAGGTAAATAATAAAATGCCTAACGATGAGCAAAAACTCACACCCAGCTTTGAACTTGGGAACTTTCCACACAATATGTTTGCTCTGTGTGTGTATTTGATGAAACATGCCTGAGCTCAAGCCAAAATACATTGTCACTGTGGCTGCGTGTCTTCGAGATGTAGGGCTCTGCCAGTGAACTGTGTGGGTGTAAACCAGAGGAGAGAAAGTGATAGGGCAAGACTCCGCTCTGGCAGGCACTGAAGACTGTGATATTATGCTTCCTAAGGTACCTCCTCATTAGTGATTCCATGAGGATGTGTTCATGCTTCCGATGGATGTTTAATGCCTTGTCTGAAGTTAAGTGAAATGTTCCTGGAGAGAAATCCATCTGCTTTCTCACATGCTCTGGGTGCTTCGTAAATATTTAATGTCAACTCTGCATCTTCCTCAGGTTCACTCAGTCATTCTCTGCTTTCTCAGGGAGCAGCCCTGCCACTGTCTCAGAGAGTAGACCCTGCCCCTTGACCTCTCCCTTCCAAAGAGGCCACCTTGCTGTAACTCTGAGAGGACTGGGGTCAGCCATGTCACCCACAGTAACAGCCCACAACAGCAAACTCTTAGTGGGGGCTCCCTGCGTTTCACTCTGCCCCGCAGCTTCCCCCAGGTAATTCTTATTATTACTTCCATTTTATCAAAGATAATGAAGCTCAGAGAGGGCCAGCTGCCCACAGGCAAATGGCTGGGAACTGGTGAGCGGAGGCTGGGGCCCACGAGCATCGAGCTGCGAGCACACACGTTTATATGATGGACGCCTTACTCCCCTGTCCCTGCGAGGCACCGCTTTTATCCAGGAATCCTTGATCTCCTGGGTTCCCACACTTACAGGATGTTTCTAAAGGGGAGAGAAGCCTTTCCCTCTGGCCTCAGCAGGGGAGCTGTTCTCCCAGAAGTGAAGTTGGTGCCTCCATCATGTCGGACACCAGCTCCCCGAGAACAAGGTCTCCTGAGAGTCCAGGCCGACCCTTTAGAGCATGTTTTCTGATTATCCATTGGCGCTGCATGGTTGCCTGCGGGGCCAAGAATGTTCTTTGTCTCAGAAACTACTGCCAGCCTTGTAAGGAAAAGTGGAAAAGTTTTCCAATCCTCAGTAATCAGCCGTCCTACACTCACCACTGGTAAGGCCACTGGGCACAGAATGAAAGGAACCAGCATGGCTTTTTCCTTGCCCAGCACACATTTTTGTTAAGTGATCAGCCCAGAAATGCCATTTGTTCAGCAGAGCTATGCATGCTGAGATGCCTTCTTACCTCTTGGAGCTGAGAAACGGAATTTAACAAGATGAATGGTGTGAACCTTGAGGCTGCGTGGAACAGGAGCAAGATTAGTTATTTCTCAATTGCCAAATAAATTCTAACCAATTTATGGACCAATAGGTAATGGCTCAAATCCACAGGATCTCTTCGGGCGCTCTGGTACTTGGAAACTTTTCCAAGAGGAAATATGTATGTGTTTTACAAAGGCCAATAAGACGGAGTTTCAGGAAGTCAGAGTTACCAAGTTTGTAGCAATTGGCCAAGCCCTGAATAGCATCAGGCAATTACTTAGCAAATATCCATGGTAACTCCATCCTCACGACTGTGGTCCTGAGCCTGCCCCCAAGGGCCATGCTGACCTGCATGCTATTAACTGTAGCACAAGAAAGCCCACCTTGGCTGTGGGGCCTCCCGGGGTCTCGAGAGGCACTTCTGGGTGGGCCCAGGATAGGAGGGGTGTTTCAGTGGTCCAGACCCCTCAGATTCTCAGCCAGTCCCTAATACACCATGAAGTCTTCAGTTGGATGTTCACATTAAAAAGACAGAAAAATAGAAATACCTGGCAATTCCACTTATAGGTATTTATCTGAAGAAAAGGAAAACACTAATTCAAAAAGACATATCACCCCTATGTCTATTGCACCATTATTCATAACATCCAAGATATGGAAGCAACCCAAGTTTCTATCAATGGATGAAGGATAGATAGATATCGATAGTGTACACACACACACACACACACACACACACACACACACACACACTGAGGAATACTACTAATCCATAGAAAAGAATGAAATCTTGCCATTTGTGACAACATGGGCGGACCTAGAGTGTATCATGCCAAATGAACAAAGACAAAGACAAATACCATATGATTTCACTCATATGTGGAATCTAAAAACCAAAACAAATGAACAGATAAAAGAACAGCAATGATAAAAAAGAAACAGACTCAAATACAAAGAACAAATTGGTGGTTGGCAGAGGGGAGGGAGGTGGGGGGAATGGGATAAACAGGTGAAGAGCATTAAGAGGTACAAACTCCTAGTTGTAAAATAAATAAACAAATCGTCTCACGGGGATGACAAGTATAGTCTACGGAGTACAGTCAATAATATTGTAATAACACTGGATGGTGACAAAGGACAACTGAACTTCTTAGCGTGGGCATAATACATATAATTGTCACATCACTATGTTGTACACCTGAGACTAATGTAATATTATATGTCAACTATGTCTTAATTAAAAATGAAAAATAAAAGGGCAGATTGAGCTCCTCCTTCAAACCTCTAAAAGGAGTGTAAAGGGTTTTTTAAAAAAAAAAAAACATAAAACCCCTTCAACAAAGAGGAGACCACAGAAAGCTAATTTTGCATGTTGCAAAGCAGATGGATGAATGTCCACTGACTTGGCAGATCTTGGGAAGCTGAAACCTAAGCCAGCAGCAGGTAGAGATGAGAAACAACCTGACTGCATCAGAAAACCAGGAGCGATGGTGCCAGGTGCTTTTCAAAGTGGGAGAGAAGAGAGGGCTGGAGACGGGAGAGGCAGGTAGATGCTAGGTCCCCTCTTCCCATTCTGCATAACCCCAGGAGCACGCCCCTCCCCCCTCAGGCAGTTGACTAGAAGTGTGCTTTTGGAAGGTAAGCCAGAGGGCTCTGGCACAGGGAAGACCCAGGCACAGCTCAGGGAAGGCGTAGCGTGTTCCACAAAGCACCAGTTCTGTTAACGATCAGCTTGCACTGGGGACGAGGGACACCATTTGTAGTCACTGCCAGCTAGAGAGGGATAAATACTCCCACCAAAGCTAATTGTAAGCTAACAACACAAAGTCTCTGATCACGGAGTTGGAAAGAGATACACATAATTAGCTTCTTTGAATTAGACATGTGAGCTCCAGGACGACCAAGAATGCTACAGACAGAGGTGTTAAATGGAAGTTTATGCACCAAACTGTGAGATAACCTCCACCTTCATTTCTTTTTCTTTTTTAAAAATGTTTTATGTATTTATTTTGAGAGAGAGAGAGAAGGGAAGGGGCAGAGAGAGAGAGAGAGAGAGAGAGAATCCCAAGCAGGCTATGCGGCTGTCAGCACAGAGCCCAGCACTGGGCTCAAACCCACAAACTGTGAGATCATGACCTGAGCTGAAACCAAGAGTCAGATGCTTAACTGACTGAGCCCCCCAGGTGCCCCATTTTGTTTTCTATTAATGCCATATTCAGACAGCCTGGATAATATCTTATACATAGTGGATTGGAAGGTTTTTTTCCTGGATAATTTGGTTGATAAGATATAAGGGGGCCTGGAAATACTCATAATCATGAGCACCACCCTGAAATGACCAACCAGATTCCTCTCTAAGGAGCATGTGACAATAAGCCCTCCCTACAAAGAGCTTTCAGTGCCCCTTTACAGACCGACAAACATCCAAAGATGATATTTTAGGAAATATGCCAACTTGAAAGTCAGAGGTGAAAAGAAAAACAAAAAGAAATTTGGAATAAAAAGAGAAAACAGTGTTATGAAAAATCATTTCAGAAACATTGGGATGGATTATTACATTCATGAAACAAGAAAAGGAAGCCTTTATAAAGGAACGTTCAGAAAGGAATCTTAAAAACGAAAAAACAAAGTACTATAGGAATGCAGGAAAATCTCAGTGAATGAGTTGAAAGATAAAACTAAGGAAAGTTTCTTGAAAGGGGGAAAGGCAAGTAAGTGAACAACGAAAGAAAAATATTTTTAAATGGATTATTTACCCAAGAGGTGCAAAATCAAACAATAGAAGTTTCATTCAAAAAGAAAGAGGAAGCAGAGAGGAGAAAACCATCCAAGAAATGCTGTAAATAAAGATTCCAGAATGGAGGTACATGAGTTTCCATATTAAAAGGACTACCAAGTGTCAGAAAGCTGGAGAGAAAAGGCGCAAGACCAGGTACATCACTGTTCAATTTCAGAACGCTAGAGACAAACGTTTCATGAAGCTTTCAGAAAGTAAAAACAAATGATCAAGATTCAGGAGAGCATTGCACTTCTCAATTTCAGGCTGGGAAGTTGAGACACGTGTCAATGCATGGCTTCAAAATGTGGAAGGGGATAGGCTTTGCAATCTAGTACTCTGGCTTCAGCCATTTAGTACTCTGGCTTCAGCCACCTAGTATTCTGTCTTCAGCCACACCATCAACTGAGAGTATAAAATAAAGACATGGTTGGATATCCCAGGTCCCCAAATGTTCCTCTCTTAAAAAAAATTTTTTTAAAAACCAAAATTTTCTTTTCTTGCACCTTTTTGCAAGAAGCAATTGGAGGAAGAAAAATTATAAAACAAAGGAACATATAAATAAAAAAAAAAATGGACAGTAGGTTCAGGAACCAAGTAATGAAACACAGAGTAGCCAAAGGAATCTCCAAGGGTGATGGTGAAGGGAGATCCCAGAAGGGCATCTCAGCAGTCAAGGCGAGAATATTAACTTCAGATCCTGCCGGGAAGGCATAGCACTTGCAGAAGTGTCTCAGAACAGAAGAATCAATAGCGGAGTGAATGTGTGTGTTTATTAAGAGGATACTTACATATATGGTAAAGCATATAGGGATTAATTAGTAATAGGCATATAGAAAACTAAGCAACTCCCTCTACAGAAAGAAAAAGGGAGAGAAGGGAAGGGAAGGGACGATCACAAACTCCAGGGACATAAACATGAGTGTAAGAAAGGAAATGTAACAATAGTTCACTATATGGCTCAGTTGGAAATAGTGTTCTCCAACTAAATAGCAACATAAAAGACCATATACTGATGCAAACCAACATTATAATATAATTGTATAGGAAGAATATGAGGAGAGAAGGGGGGAGGGAGAGAGAGAGTCTGCCTACAGTGAGGGGGAGGGCTAAAAAATAGCCCTAAATTCTAAATTCTAGTCTTCTGTGGAGAACTAAAAACAGTAACTGGAACAGTATGAGCACATTATTTATATAAATGTGCGTATAATCAAACGACATAATCAATAGAAGTCAGCAGATGGAAGTAGTTAACAGTTAAAGTAGTTGGGAGACAGGGGAGAAGAGGCTACTGGAATTTTTTAATAAGACTTGCAGAAAAAAAAATTTCATTTTAATGCTATGAACACATGTAATTTTGATTAAACAGTAAACATAAAACAAGAAAGAGAATGATTATATTTAGAAAAAATAAAATACCTTTAATAAGGCTAAAACTATCTGTGAATACCTGACTGTTCTCTAAATGATTGGGACAAAGGATAGTGTAGACTACGGGCAGAAGCAAACCATAAAGGATCAGGCCCAACCCCAGAAGTCTGGTGCCCATCCACAAAGGGGCAGAAGCACCATGTCCACAGTATCATGAGATTTCCAGATATTCGGAAAACTTACCAATGTGCTGGCTTCCACATAAAGTATAAAGCCTGTGAATTTCTCCCATATGTTACAACTACTCTTTGACATACTTCTTTGTAGAAGGGACTTAACCAAACTCGAATGACCAAGTTCTATGTACCTCATTCATTAGATGTTGACTCTGAATTCAATTTCATGTAGTATATATTTCTAAAGAACAAATAGTCTGTTCCAGACCATGTGCTCCAGTGTGCTCAAGAAACCAAAGGCCGGCCTTCCTTCCCTTCCTTCCCTTCCTTCCCTTCCTTCCCTTCCTTCCCTTCCTTCCCTTCCTTCCCTTCCTTCCCTTCCTTCCCTTCCTTCCCTTCCT